>NW_024082229.1:235541-276897 GCF_003009895.1 Hyaena hyaena | reverse complement strand
AGGGTAGAGGGGGATCGCCTCCCACCCTGGAGTCTCCGATCCCGGCCCGATTTTATCTTCCCCGGTTCGCACTCACGTTAGAAGGCTTTCTCAGTGGATTCTGCGTGTTTTTTCTCCCAATCTCTCAGGTTTTGTAAGGTTTCCAATGTCTTCAGATCTTTTCTGTGTGATGTATGGGCGCGAGTGCAAGTACGGAGCGCCTTACTTTTCCGCCATCTTGCCCTCTCTCCCTAAAGAGCATTTAAAGGAGACATTGTAATGAAATTTTTTGTGCTATTTATTTTTTATTAGCTCCATTTGCTATACAGATGAGGGTAATGAGGTCTACAAAAGTCTAGCAATGTGTCAAGGGTCACATAGTTAGTGATAAAGCAAAACACAAAGGCAGCTGTTTGTTTTAAATTCTATTTTCTTTACACTAGGCCTCTATCCATCTGTTTTAAACAACATTAAGGAATGAGAAAGTGTGAATAAATCTGCATATTATAGTGAGAAGAGCATAAGAAAGGAGTAGAGGGGAAGGATCGGGGAAAGAACAATACTCAAGACACCAATTTGGCTTAAGGCTCTGGATTTTCATGCGTACGAGAGACCTGCATCTTCCTTAACATGCCAAAATATTTCCTTTTAGTCTATTCCATTTGTCTTCTGGTGTGATTGACATGATTTGAAAAATAACATGAAATCCAATCTGTGTGCAAAAGGCATTTCTGTTTTTTCTGCTTTTATGGGAATAATATGGTTGTAATATTTTCTTCTGTCACTCAGTCCTACTAACTGTCTTTGGCTATTTCATCTTGTCCATTGAGTCTCATGAAGTGGCTGCTCTGAAATTCCAGAATAAATATAATTTCAGGGTCACAGAGCCCTAGTATTGCAAAATTCCAGTTCATTCTGAGGGTGGGGATGATCAAGGGTGTAATAGCAATGATCAGGCTCTGGATCCAACTTACTGGGTAAAATACATCCGGATGGCATGGGGAGTTTGTTCAAGAAGCTGTTACTCTGGCTGAGCTAGGCCAAGCTACTCTTTTGTTCCCAGAGACAGAGAAAATTACAGAGGAACAACATGGTTCTACTACCTTTTGTTTCAATTTAAGCAGATATAAAAGTGCTTTGCAAATAACTACTTACTATCCGCTAGCCAATAAGAGTTAATTCCCAGCCTGGAGTAGAAAGAAACAAACTTTATATTATTCCTGTTGAAAACTCTAAAACATCAGTGCTTCCAGAGCTCTCTGAAACCATCTAGTATTTACCCTTCACATTACATATGGGTAGACTGAGAAAGAGACAGGGAAGAATTTAAATGTCTTGAATCTTGGTCTGGTATTTTTAACATTGTAGCATAGGCCCAAAATTGATAAATCTAAGTGAAGTAGGTGGATAGGAAAAAAAAAAAAAAAAGGAAGCAAACCTTATTCTGTCTATACAATACTTACAACTCTACATATATGACCACCTCATTGCCACAACCAATCATCTTTAAATGGGATGATAATATCTACCTCAGAGTTATTGTCTGTATCAAATGACTCAATATTTGAAAAGCATTAAGAAGAGAGTTTGGTAAACAATTTCAGCACAATGGTACATTAGGAAGTGCCAAGTTCTTGTCCCACCACAGAACATTGAAAACACAACTAACACCATCTAAGTCAACTTTATAGCACTTGTGAAAAACAGCAAAAGAGTGACAACCGAGCAAGCACCCAGTCAAGAAACATCCATCTTTAAAATGATAGAAATGCTTTGTGGTGTTTTTTACTTGTCCTTGCTCTGCACCTTCTCCAATGCAGCAATTTTCGTCTACAGCAAGTGGCAGCTGGGTTCCCAGTTCCCTCCCTGGAACCAGAGGGCACAAAGAAGACTTTTATCTGTTTTAATAGTTTTGGCGGTATGAAAAAGAATAATGCAGTGTGTTTTTATCTATATTACATAACTCATAAAACTGATAGGAAAAGCTGCAGGAACTGGTCATAAAAGATACAAGTCAGACTCAAAACTTACAGATGTTTGGGACAAGAGATTACAGTTAGAGACATATAATGGACCATCTGACTCCTGTAGGAAATGTTGGGATGAAACTCCTTAAGTAATTAATACATTGAAAATCAGCCATGTATTTAGGGGAATCTAGAAAACCATTGGGGTGCCTAGGTGGTTCAGTCGGTTAAGCGTCCAACTTCAGCTCAGGTCATGATCTCACGTTTCCTGGGTTTGAGTCCCGCGCCCCGCATCAGGCTCTGTGCTAACAGTTAGCTCAGAGCCTGGAGCCTTTTTCTGATTCCGTGTCTCCCTCTCTCTCTGCCCCTCCCCTGCTCACACTGTCTCTCTCTCAGAAATAAATAAATATAAATAAATAAATAAAATATTATTTTTAAAAAAACATTAGAAAACTACAGCCAAACAGGATGCAAGCCCAGAAAAATCTTGAAAAAAACTTAAGATTTTACCTTAGGCAGATTCCTGGGCTCAGGTAAAGCCCAACTAAGTGGTGAAGGAGTGCTCCAACAGAGATCCAATCTGTAAAGACTGTAAGAGGGTTTTTTTTTTCCATTTTTTAAAAAAAATTTACTGTATAATTTTATTTTTGAGAGAGACAGAGAGACAGAGAGACAGAGTGAGCAGGGGAGGGTCAGAGAGAGAGGGAGACACAGAATCCGAAGACAGGCTCCAGGCTCTGAGCTGGCTGTCAGCACAGAGTGCGACACGGAGCTGGAACCCATGAACCATGAGATCATGACCTGAGCCGAAGTCGGATGCTCAACCAACTGAGCCACCCAGGCGCCCCTCCATTTTTTTTTAATGAGAGAGAGAGAGAGCATTAGAGCTGGGGAGAGGGGTAGAAAGCAAGAGAGAGAGAATCTCAAGCTGGCTCCACACTCATCATGGAGACCAACATGGGGCTTGAGCCCATGACCCTGAGATTATGACCTGAGCCCAAATCAAGAGTCAGACACTCAACCAACTGATCCACACACGCCCCTCTCAATTTTCTTCCTTCCTTCCTTCCTTCCTTCCTTCCTTCCTTCCTTCCTTCCTTCCTTCCTTCCTTCCTTTTTCTTTCTTTCTTTCTTTCTTTCTTTCTTTCTTTCTTTCTTTCTTCCTGGATTTCAAGGAAATCTCTATCAAAACAGTAGCTTAGATGAGCTAAAATACAGAAACTTACTGACCATACATGACAAAGAATAATCTTTCCAAATGTAGCTTTGAAAATAACAAAGAAGTGGATTAACAATGAAAAAAACAAGAAACACTGAGGAAGCATGGGAAGCTGATTTCCATTGTTAACCACATTATAGCAGTCAAATGCCCAATTTCAAAATAAAAAAATTACAAGGCATACAAAGAAATTCAAACATGACTCACTCAAATAAACAAATAAATTGATAGGAAATATCCATGAGAAAGTCCAGATATTAGAATTATTGTATAAACACTTTTATTTATTTTTTAACTTACTGTTTAGTTTTGAGAGAGACAGAGAATGAGTTGGGGAGGGGCAGAGAGAGAGGGAGACATAGAATCTGAAGCAGGCTCCAGGCTCTGAGCTGTCAGCATACAGCCCGATGAGTAGCTCAAACTTAGGTCAGATCATGACCTGAACTGAAATCAAGAGTCAGATCCTTAATCGAGTAACCCACCTAGGAGGCTTACTGGACAAACACTTTAAAAGTTTTAAATATGTTCAAATTGCTAAAAGAAATCTAAAAGACATCTGGAAAATAATATATGAGGAAAATGAAACTATCAACAGAGACAGAAATTATTTTAAAGAAGGCAAATAGAAATTCTAAAGATGAAAAATAAAATAACTGAAGTTATTAAAATAGTGGTTAAACAGCAAGTTTGAGCAAACAAAAGAATCAGTTCATTTATATGTAGAAAAAATTGAAGCTATTGAGTCTGAAGAAAAGGGGGAGAAAAGTGAACAGATCACAAAGAAGTTGTAGGAAACTACAATGGGAACTAACACATTATGGGAGTCCCAGAAGGGGAGGAGAAAGATAAATGGTCAAAACAATTATATGAAGAAATAGGGATTAAGACGTCACAGATATGTTAAAACATATGAATCAACAAGTCCAAGAAGTATAACAAACTCCAAGTAGGATCATTCCAAAAGACAGCCACATTGAGATACATTATAATCAAACTGTCAAAAGCCAAAAACAAAGAAAGAATATTGAAAGCAGCAACAGAGAAATTACTTATCCTGTATAAGAGATCTTCAAAAAGATTATAATCCAATTGGTCACTGGAGGCCAGAAGGCAGTGGAATGATATATTTAAAATGATGAAAGAATGAGGAATGTATCAGTGATCTGGAAGACAGGGTGATACAAAGTACTTTATCTGAACAAAAAAAATTAAAAGGACACATTGGGAGATCACTTGGACAGCATCAAAACAGTAATCAAAGCAGTATGGTAATGGTACAAATAATAATGCTGCAAAGACCAACACCAATGAAATTATTGCCTATGTTTTCTTCTAGGAGTTAATGGTTTCATGTTTCTGTTAGGTCTTTAACACAGTTTTAGTTTAACTTTGGGTATGGTGTAAGAAAGTAACCCAGTTTCATTCTTTTGCATGTAGCTGTCTAGTTTTCCTAATACCACTTACTGAAGAAACTATCTTTTCTGCATTTTATATTCTTGCTTCCTTTGATGTAGATTAATTGACAGTATAAGCATGTGCTTATTTCTAGGCTCTCTATTCTGTTCTATTGACCTATGTCTATTTTTGTGTTCCATATAGTTTTGATTAATACAGCTTTGTGGTATATCTTGAAATCTGGGATTGTGCCACCTCCAGTTTTGTTTCTCTTTCTCAAGATTGCTTTGGCTATTCAAGGCTTTTGTGGTTCCATTCAAATTTTTGATAGGGATTGCACTGAATCTTTATACTGGTTTAGGCAGTATTGATATTTTAACAATATTAAATTTTCCGATCCATAAGCAGACGATTTTTCCATTTGTTTGTGTCATCTGCAAAGTCTTTCATCAGTGTTTCATAGTTTTTAGAATACAGGTCTTTCACCTCCTTGGTTAAGTTTTTTCCCAGTTCTTTTATTGTTTTTGGTACAATTGTAAATAGAATTGTCTCTTTTTTTAAATAAATTTTTAAATGTTTTATTTATTTCTGAGAGAGAGAGAGCGAGAGAGAGAGAGAGAGCGAGCGAGCAGGGGAGGGTCAGAGAGAGAGGGAGTCACAGACTGAAACAGGCTCCAGGCTCTGAGATGACTGTCAGCACAGAGCCCGATGCGGGGCTCGAACCCACTAACCGTGAGATCATGACCTGAGCCGAAGTCGAACGCTTAACCGACTGAGCCACCCAGGCACCCTTGTCTCTTTCTTTTTATGCTACCTTATTATTAGTGTATAGAAATGCAACTTATTTTTGTGTATTAATTTTGTATCAATAAAAATACTGAATTTTTATTACTTCTAATAGTTTATGGTGAAGTCTTTAGGGTTTTCATGTATAGTATCATGTAATCTGCAAGTAGTAGTGACAGTTTAACTTCTTTCTTACCAATTTGGATGCTTTTATTTCTTTTTCTTGACTGAATGTTGTGGCTCAGACTTTCAGGACTATGTTGAATACAGGTGGTGAGAGTGTACATCCTTGTCTTGTTCCTTGCCTTAGAGGAAAAGCTCCCAGTTTTTCACCACTATTTATAATTATAGTTGTGGGGTTTTTTAAACTAATCTGTATGATCATAGCTGTGGGTTCCCGCTAAACACTTTTTTGTTAAGAGTTTTTAGCATGAATGGAGTTGAATTCTGTCAAATACTTTTTCTGCATCTATTAAAATGAGTATATGATTTTTTTTGGAATTAAGAAGTTCTTTATCAAGTTGTCAAAGTCATGATAATACAAATGATCACTAAAAATTACATGGGTTATCTCATTTAACCTACAATGCCTTTCAAAGAAATAGGTTCTTTTTATTTATTTATTTTTTACAAATAGTTTATTATTAAGTTGGTTTCCATATAACACCCAGTGCTCATCCCAACAAGTGCCCTCCTCCATGCCCATCACCTCACTTCCCCTCTCCTCCACCCTCATAAGCCCTCAGTTTGTTCTCAGTATTCAAAAATCTCTCATGCTTTGCCTCCCTCCCTCTCCCCAACTATTTTTTCCCCTTCTCTTCCCCCATAGTCTTCTGTTAAGTTTCTCCTGTTCTACTTAGAAGTGAAAACATATGGTATCTGTCCTTCTCGGCCTGACGTATTTTGCTCAGCATAACACCCTCGAGTTCCATCCACATTGCTATAAATGGCCAGATTTTATTTTTTCTCATTGCCATGTAGTATTCCATTGTATACATAAACCACATATTCTTGACCCATTCGTCGGTGGTTGGACATTTAGGCTGTATCCATGATTTGGCTATTGTTTAAAGTGCTGCTATGAACATTGGGGTTCATGTGCCCCTATGCATCATCATTTCTGTATCCCTTGGGTAAATTCCTAGCAGTGCTATTGCTGGGTCTTAGGGGAGTTCTATTGTTATTTTTTTGAGGAACCTCCACACTGTTTTCCAGAGGGGCTGCACCAGTTTACATTCCCACCAACAGTGTAGGAGAGTGCCCGTTTCTCCACATCCTCGCCAGCATCGACAATCTCCTGATTTGTTCGTTTTAGCTACTCTGACAGGCATGAGGTGGTATCTCAGTGTGGTTTTGATCTGCATTTCCCTGATAATGAGGGACACTGAGCATCGTTTCATGTGTCTGTTGGCCATCTGAATGTCCTCTTTGGAGAAGTGTCTGTTCATATCTTCTGCCCGTTTCTTCACTGGATTATTTGTTTTTTGGGTGTGGAGTTTGGTGAGTTCCTTGTAGATTTTGGATATTAACCCTTTATCTGATATGTCATTTGCAACTATCTTTTCCCATTCCGTCAGTTGCCTATTAGTTTTATTGATTGTTTCCTTTGCCATGTAGAAGCTTTTTATCTTGATGAGGTCCCAATAGTTCATTTTTGCTCTTGATTCCTACTACTTTTTAATCGTAGTATTTAATCCACTTACACTTAGTGTTAATACTGTCAGGGTAAGATTTATTTTGCCAGTTTGTTACTTGTTTTTGATATATCTTGGGTTATATTTTCCTCTATCTTTTCATTACTGCCTTGTTATGACATTTCCTGTAGTTTCTAATTTTTAAATTATTTCGCTTTATTATTTTATGTTAAAATTAATTTAAATTTTTGAATGAGTATATTAGAAATTACAATTTATATTTTTATTAATCTATTTAAGGTTAATACTAAACTAATTTGAATGATATAAAATTTGCTCTATCAGGGGCACCTGGGTGGCTCAGTCAGTTAAGGGTTCAACTTTGGCTCAGGTCATGATCTCACGGTTGGTGTGTTCGAACTCAGCAGTGGGCTCTGTGCTGACAGCTAGCTCAGAGCCTGGAGCCTGTTTCAGATTCTGTGTTTCCCTCTCTCTCTGACCCTCCCCTGCTCACACACACATTCTCTCTCTCTATCTCTCAGAAAGAAATAAAACATTTAAAACATTAAAAAAAATAAAATTTGCTCTATCAGATTTACTTCCTCTCTCATTTTTATGCTATTATTTTCAAAATACATGTTTATACAAGATTTTTAAGTTTTTTAAACGTTTTTAATTTAAGTTCCAATTAGTTAACATAGACTGCAATATTAGTCTCAGGTGTAGAATATAGTGAGTCAATATTTTTACACAATACCCAGTGCTCAGTCACCACAAGTGCACTCCTTAATCCCCATTCCAAATTTATATCGCCCCCTTATATCGCCTTTAGTCACCATCAGTTTGTTCTCTATAGTTAAGAGTCTGCTTCTTTGCCTCTTTCCTTTTTTCCCTTTTCTCCATTGTGTTGGTTTTCAAATTTTACATATGAGTGAAATCACATGGCATTTGTCTTTCTCTGACTGAGTTATTTTGCTTAGCATAATATTCTCTAGCTCCAAACACGCATTACCAATGGCAAGATTTCATTTTTATTTATGGCTGATTAATATTCTATTGTATATATACAATATTATATATCATATATACATAGTCTATTGTCTATATATTCCATTATATATTATTGTTTCTATATATAGTGTATATGTGTGTATGTATATATATGCACAGAAACATATGTATGTTTCTATATATAGTGTATGTGTGTGTATATATATATGTATACATATATATATAAAATCAATTCATCAGTTGACAGACACATGCGCTGTTTCCATAATTTGGGGATTTTAGATAATGCTATGGTAAACATCAGGGTGCATGTATTCCTTTGAATTAGTATTTGTATTCATTGGGAAATAACCATTAGTCCAGTTGCCAGGTCGTAGTGTAGTTCTTTTTCTGTTGTTTGTTCCTAAGATTTTATTTAAATTCAAGTTAGTTAACATATAGTGTAGTATTTGTTTTAGGAGTGGAATTTAGTGATTCATCACTTACATATAACACACAGTGCTCATCACAAGTACCCTCCTTAATGCTCATCACCCACTTACCCCATTCCGCACTCATCCTTCCTCCAGCAACCATCAGTTTGTTCTTTATGGTTAAGAGTCTCTGATTGTTTTCCTCCTCTCTGTTTTTATCTTATTTTCCTTCCCTTTTTCTATGTTCGTCTCTTGTGTTACTTAAATTCCACATATGTGTGAAACCATATGGCATTTTTCTTTCTGTGACTGAGCTATTTCACTTAGCATAATACACTCTAGTTCCATCCACGTCTTTGAAATGAAAGATTTCATTCTTTCTGATCACTGAGAAATATTCCATTATTTGTATATATGTGTACACACACACACACATCACATCTTCTGTATTCATTCATCAGTCAATGGACATTTGGCTCTTTTCAAAATTTGGCTATTGTCAGTAGTGCTTCTGGTAGTGCAATTGCTGGGTCATAGGGTAGTTCTACCTTTAACTTGCTGAACATCCACACTGTTCTTCAGAGGGGCTGCACCAGTTTGCATTCCCACCAACTGTGTAAGAGTGGCCCCCATTCTCTGCATCCTCATAAAAATCTGTTGTTTCCTGAGTTGTTAATTTTAGCCATTCCAACACGTGTGAGGAGGTATCGCATTGTGGTATTGATTTGTATTTCCCTGATAAACAGTGATGTTGAGCATTGTTTCAAGTGTCTGTTGGCAATTTATATATTTTTGGAAAAGTGTCTGTTCATATATTTTTCCCTTTCTTAACAGAATTATTTATTTTGGGGGGTGTTGAGTTTGGTAAGTTCTTTATTGATTTTGGATCCTGGCCTTTTATTTGATATATCATTTGCAAATGTCTTCTCCCATTCTGTCAGTTGATTTTTAGTTTTGTTGATTGTTTGTTTCACTGTGCAGAAGATTTTATCATGATGAAGCCCTGATAATTCACTTATACTTTTCTTTCCTTTGCTTCTGGAGATGCTTCTAGTAAGAAGTTGCTTCAGCCAAGGTCAAAGAGGTTGCTGCATGTGTTCCTAATATTTTGGTGGTTTCCTTTCTAACATTTAGGTCTTTCATCCTTTTGGAATTTATTTTTGTGTATGGTCAGAACGTGGTCCAGTTTTATTCTTCTGCATGTCGCTGTCCACTTTTCCCAACACCATATGTCGGAGAAATATGTTTATTTCTTTTTGTTGTCTCTTTACTCTCTTTATTCCATTCGACACTCCTTCCTTCTTTGTTGAAGATGTGATGACCATATAGTTGTGGGTGGCTCCATTTCTGGGTCCTCTATTTTGTTTCGTTGATCTATGTGTCTGTTTTTGTGACAGGAACATACTGTCTTGATGATTACACCTTTGTAATACAGCTTTAGTCCAGAATTATGATGCCTCCTGCTTTGGTTTTCTTTTGCAACATTACTTTGGCTGTTCAGGTCTTTTCTGGTTTCATACAAATTTTAGAATTGTTTATTACAGCACTGTGAAAAATGCCGGTGTTATTTTGATAAGGATTGCATTGCATGTGTAGATTGCTTTGGGAAGTATATACATTTTAACAATATTTGTTCTTCCAATCCATTAGTATGGAATGTTTTTTCCATTTCTTTGTGTCTTCTTCAATTTTTTTCATAAGTGTTCCATAATTTTCAGAGTACAGATCTTTTACCTCTTTGTTCAGCTTTCTTCTTAGTTATCTTACGGTTTTTGGTGCAGTTGTAAATATGATCGATTCCTTGATTTCTCTTTGCTGCTTTATTTTTAGTGTATAGAAATGCAATCAGTTTCTGTACCTTGAATTTATATCCTGCAAAATTGCTGAATTCATGTTTCATCTAGTGATTTTATGGTGAAGTCTTTTAGGTTATCCATGTAGAGAAAGATGTTGTGAAAGTTTGACTTCTTCCTTGCTGATCTGGATGCCTTTATTTCTTTTTGTTGTCTCATTGCTGATGCTAGGACTTCCAGTGCTATGTTGAACAACAATGGTGAGATTGTAAATCCCTGTTGTATTCTTGACCTTAGGGGAAAAGTTCTCAGTTTTTCCTCATTGAAGATAATAATAGCTGTCGTCTTTTGTATATGGCCTTTGTGATGTTGAGGTATGTTCCTTTTATCCTTAATTTATTGATTTTTTTTAATCAAGAAAGGATGCTGAATTTTGTCAAATCTTTTTTCTGCAACTATTGAGAGGATCATAAGGTTCTTATCTTTCTTTTATTAATGTGGTGTATCATATTGATTGATTTGTGAATATTAAACTACCCCTGAAGCTCAAGAATGAATCCCAGTTGATCGTGGTGGATAATTCTTTCAATGTACTGTTGGTTACAATTTACTAATATCTTGTTGAGAATTTTTGCATCAATGTTCATCACGAATATTGGCTTGTAATTCTCCTTTTTCATGGCGTTTTTGTCTGTCTTTGAATCAAGGTAATAGAAACTCATAGCATGAGTTTGAATATTTTCCTTATTTCTATTTTTTGGGACAGTTTCAAAAGAATAGGTATTAATTTTGGTTTAAATATTTGTTAGAATTCTCCTGGGAAGCCATCCAGCCATGGTCTCTTCTTTGTTGGGAGACCTTTGATTACTGATTTTATTTCTTTTCTGATCATGCATCTGTTCAAATTTTCTATTTCTTCCTGTTTCAGCTTTGGTAGTTTATATGTTTTTAGGAATTTATCCATTTCCTCCAGATTGACCAATTTGTTAGCATATAATTGCTCGTAGTATTTTATTATAATTGTTTGTATTTCTGTGGTGTTGATAGTGATTTCTTCTTTTTCATTCATGATTTTATTTGTTTGGGTCGTTTCCTTTTTCTTATTGATAAATCTGTCTAGGGGTTTATCAGTTTGTTAACTCTTTCAAAGCACCAGCTTCTGGTGTCCTTGATTTTTTTCTACCATTTTTTTAAAAATTTCAATAACATTGATTTTCTCTAATCTTTATTATTTCACTATTTCTACTGGTTTGGGCTTTATTTTATTTTTATTTTTTACAAATAGTTGATTGTCAAATTAGTTTCCACATAACACCCAGTGCTCATCAACACAAGTGTCCTGCTCCATGCCCAACACCCCTCAGCCCCACATCCATCAGTCCTCAATTTTTGTCAGCATTCAAGAGTCTCTCATGGTTTGCCTCTCTCCCTTTCCCCCACCATTTCCTCCTTTCTTCTCCCCCTCGTCCCTCAGTTAAGTTCCTCCTAATCCTCCTATACGTGCAAACATATGATATTTGTCCTTCTCTGCCTGACTTATTTCGCTCAGTAGAACACCCTCAAGGTCCATCCATGTTGCTACACATGGCCAGATTTCATTCTTTCTCATTGCCATGTAGTATTCCATGGTATAGATAAACCACATCTTCTTGATCCATTCATCTGTTGATGGACACTTAGGCTCTTTCCATGTTTTAGCTATTGTGGAGAGTACTGCTATGAACACTGGGGTGCATGTGCTCCTATGCATCCGCATTTCTGTATCCCTTGGGTAAATTCCTAGCAGTGCTATTGCTGGGTCATAGGGGAGTTCTATTGTTATTTTCCTGAGGAACCTCCACACTGTTTTCCAGATGGGCTGTACTAGTTTACATTCCCACCAACAGTGTAGGAGGGTGCCCGTTTCTCCACATCCTCGCCAGCACCTAGAGTTCTCTGATTTGCTCATTTGAGCCACTCTGACTGGTGTGAGGTGGTATCTCAGTGTGGTTTTGATTTGTATTTCCCTGAGGAGGAGGGATGCTGAGCATCGTTTCATGTGTCTGTTGGCCGTCTGAATGTTCCCTATGGAGAAGTGTCTGTTCATATCTCTGCCTATTTCTTTACTGGATGGTTTGTTTATCGGGTGTGGAGTTTGGTGAGTTCCTTATAGATTCTAGATATTAACCCTTTATCTGATATGTCATTTGCAACTATATTTTCCCATTCCCTCGGTTGCCTATTCGTTTTATGGATTCTTTCCTTTGCTGTGCAGAAGCTTTTAATGTTGATGAGGTCCCAATCGTTTGTTTTTGCTCTTGATTCCCTTGCTTTTGGGGATGTGTCAAGTAAGAAGTTGCTGCGGTGGAGGTCAAGGAGGTTGTTTCCTGCTTTCTCCTCTAGGGTGTTGAAGGTTTCCTGTCTCATGTTCAGGTCCTTTATCCATTTTGAGTTTATTTTTGTGCATGGTGTGAGCAAATGATCTAATTTCATTCTTCTGCATGTTGCTGTCCAGTTCTCCCAACACCATCTGTTAAAAAGGCTGTCTTTTTTCCATTGGATATTCTTTCCTGCTTTGTCAAAGATTAGTTGGCTGTATACTTTTGGGTCCACTTCTGAGTTCTCGATTCTGTTCCAGTGGTCTATGTGTCTTTTTTTGTGCCATTACCATACTGTCTTCATGATGACAGCTTTGCAGTAGAGGCTAATATCTGGGATGGTGATCCCTCCCGTTTTGGTTTTATTTTTCAGTATTACTTTGGCGATTCGGGGTCTTTTATGGTTCCATACAAATTTTAGGATAGTTTGTTCTAGTTTTGAGAAGTATGCTGGTGCAATTTTGATTGGAATTGTATTGAATGTGTAGAGTGCTTTAGGTAGTAATGACATCTTAACTATATTTATTCTTCCTATCCATGAGCATGGAATGTTTTTCCATTTCTTTGTGTCTTCTTCAATTTCCTTCATAAGTTTTCTATAGTTTTCATCATACAGATCTCTTGTATCCTTGGTCAGGTTTATTCCTAGGTATTATATGTTTTTTTGTGCAATTGTGAATGGGATCAGCTTCTTGATTTCTCTTTCTGTTGCTTCATTGTTGGTGTATAAAAATACAACCGATTTCTGTACATTGATTTTGTACCCTGCAACTTGGCTGAATTCTTGGATCAGTTCTAGTAGGTTTCTGGTGGAGTCTGTCGGGTTTTCGATGTAGAGTATCATGTCATCTGCGAAGAGTGAAAGTTTGACTTCCTCTTTGCCGATTTTGATGCCTTTGATTTCCTTTTGGTGTCTGATGGCTGATGCTAGGACTTCCAGCACTATGTGAAACAACACTGGTGAGAGTGGACACCCTGTCGTGTTCCTCATCTCAGGCGGAAAGCTCTCAGTTTTTCCCCGTTGAGGGTGATGTTAGCTGAAGGCTTCTCATAGATGACTTTTATGATGTTGAAGTAGGTTCCTTCCATCCCGACGTTCTCTAGAGTCCTTATTAAGAAGGGATGCTGTATTTTGTCAAATGCTTTTTCTGCCTCTATTGACAGGATCATATGGTATTTATCTTTTCTTTTATTGATGTGATGGATCACATGGATTGATTTGCGAATGTTGAACCAGCCCTGTAACCCAGGAATGAATCCCACTTGATCTTGGTGGATCATTCTTTTTATGTGCTGCTGGATTCGATTTGCAAGGATCTTGTTGAGGATCTTGTTGAGGATTTTTGCATCCGTATTCATCAAGGATATTGGCCTGTAGTTCTCTTCTTTTGCCTCAGGCGGGAATTCTGCCTCAGCGGTTGTGGGGAGGAGAGTGACGGTGCTCCAGTCCCTTCTTGAAGCAAGCGCTGCACCTCGCTTTTTTGGGCGTGTAAACTCCCCGTACTGGGGGCGCAGCCAAAGTTGGTTGCACTCTTCAACCCAGGCCAGTCCCAGTCTCCAAATCCCAGTCCGCGTGCCCCGCTGAAATTTCCTTAGACACAACTTCCCAGGCAATCCCCTCGGGGACAATTCCAGGCCCCCCTTCCGAGCTCTGGGGGTGGCGTCAGAATTGCTGCTTCCTTCTCTGGGTGGGGCTGCCTAGCATGGGCGCGGGCTTGCCTGCTGGGTGCACGGAGCTGCTGGAGTGAGGAAAACCAGGTCCCTCTATGGCTCGTCACCGAAACACGAACTCACAGGCAAATTTCCCAGTTTTTAGCTCTTTGCCTTCCCTCTAGAGTTCCAGCCAGCCAGGAGCGCGGACGCCCGGTGCCTGCATGTGCGGCTCTTTCTGGTGGCCAAGCTCGCCGGGAGGAGGTTTTTCTGTTCTGGACTCTCTCTTTTTCCCCTCTCACTCCGCATACAGGGTAGAGGGGTATTGCCTCCGACCCTGGAGTCTCAGACCCTAGCCTGATTTTATCTTCCCCAGTTCGCACCCACATTAGAAGGCTTTCTTAGTGGATTCTCTGTCCTTTTTCTCCCTATCTCTCAGGTTTTGTAAGGTTTCCAATGGCTTCAGATCTTTTCCGTGTGATGTATGGGCACGAGTGCAAGTACGGAGCTCCTTACTTCGCGATCTTGCCCTCTCCTGGTTTGGGCTTTATTTGCTCTTCTTTTTCCGGCTTCTTTATGTCTAAGGTTAGGTAGTCTATTTGAGACTTTTCTTTCTTCTTTAGGAAGGCATGAATTGCTATATACTTTGGTTTTAGGACTGCTGTTGCTGCTTTCCAAAGGTTTTGGACTATTTTGTTTTCATTGTCATTGGCTTCCATATATTTTGTTTATTTCTTCTTTAATATCCTGGTTTAGCCATTCATTGCTTAGTAGGATATTCTTTAATCTTCATGTATAGGTCGTCTTTCCAAATTTTTCTTGTGGTCAACTTTGGGTTTTATAGCATTGTGATCCAAAAATATGCATGCTATGATCTCAATATTTTTATACTGTTTGAGGCGTGATTTGTAACCAAGTATGTAATATTTTCTGGAGAGTGTTCCACATACACTTGATAAGAATGTGTATTCTGTTCCTTTTCTGCTGCTTCAGGTGAAATGCTTTGAAAATATGTGTTAAGTCTATCTGGTCCAGTATGTCATCAAAGCCATTCTTTCCTTGTTGATCTGCATAGCTCTTCTGTGAATTGCTGTAAGTGGGGTGTTAAAGTCCCATATTATTATTGTGTTATTAAAGTTATTTTCCTGAAGTTTGTTAATAATTGATTTATTTATTTGGCTCTTTCCAAGTTGGGTGAAATATTTAAAATTGTTAGATCTTCTTGTGGGGTTCACCTCTTTATTATGATAGAGTGCCTTCTCTATCTCTTATTACAGTCTTTGGTTTAACTTATAGTTTGTCAGATATAAATAAGTATTGCCACTCTAGGTTTCTTTCGATGTGTCCGTCCGCATGATAAATTGTTCTCTACCCTCTCACTTTCAATCTCGCGTTATCCTTGGGTCTAAAATGAGTCTCTTGAAAGCAGTATATCAATGTGCCTTTTAAAAAATCAATTCTGATACCATGTATCTTTTGACTGAGGCATTTAGTTCATTTAAATTCAGAGTAAGTATTGATAGATATGAATTTGGTGATATTGTGTTACCTGTAAAATCATTGTTCTTGTAGATTGTCTCTGTTCCTTTCTAGTCTTTTATGTTTTTTCCTTTTAGGGTCCCCTTTAATAATTCTTGCAGAGCTGGTTTAGTGTTCATGAGCTCCTTAATAAGACATGAGCTTGTCTTATAAATTCCTTATTTCTCCTTAGATTCTGAATGACACCCTTGCTGGATAAATTCTTCTTGGCTGCATATTTTTCCCATTTAGCACATTGAATATATCTTGCCACTCCCTTCTGGCCTGCCATGTTTCTGTGAGCAGTTCTGCTGCTAATCTTTTGTGTCTCCCCTTGTAGGATTAAAAACTTTTTCCCTAGGTGCTTTCAGAATTATATTTTTACCTGTATTTTGCAAGTTTCACTAAGATATGTCTTAGTGTTGACCTGGTTTTGTTGATTTCTAGAGGAGTTCTCTTTGCCTCTTGGATCTGAATTCCTGTTTCCTTCTGCAGATTGGGAAAGTTCTCAGCTATAATTTGTTCAAATAAACCTGCTCCTTTTTCCCACTCTTCTTCTGGGACTCTTATGATATGGATATTATTGCGCTTCATAGAATCACTGATTTCCCTAAGTCTATACGTACGATCTAATAGTTTTATTCCCCTTTTCTTCTCACCTTTATTATTTTCCATAGTTTTCTCTTTTATATCACTTAATTGATTCCCTGATTCTTCCTTCAATGTTATAATTACAACTGGTTGGTTTTGCATCTCAGTTATATCATTAGTTATATAATTTTTTTACACTTCTACTGGACTATTTTTAGTTCTTATATCTCTGTTGCAAGGGTTTCTCTGGACGATTCTATGCTTTTTTCAACCCCAGCTAGTATTCTTATGAGTGTTGTTTTAAATTCTTTTCCAGATATGTTACATATATCTGTTTTGAGCAAATCCCTGGCTGTGTGTTTTTCTTGACCTTTCTTTAGGGGAGAATACCTCTGTGTTGTTATTTTCTCTAGACTTCTGTCTTTTGTGTGTTATGAAAGCTGGTTACGCTTCCTGTTCCTGAGTGTAATGTTATATTAAGAAGAGATTATAGAGGCAGGGGGGCAAGATGGAGGAGAAGTAGGGAGCTCCATACATTGCACTCGCCCCCATATCTCACACGGAAAAGATCTGAAGCCATCGGAAACCTTACAGAACCCAAGAGATTGGGAGAGAAAGGACGCAGGATCCACTGAGAAAGCCTTCTAACGTGAGTGCGAACTGGGGAAGATAAAATCGGGCCGGGATCGGAGACTGGCGGGACGGGAGCGTTTCCCGTCTGCGGGTAGCGAGAGGGGGAAAAAGATAGAGTCCTAAACTACTCAAGATATGGTCCCTGTCACTGGGAAACAGAAAAACCTCCACTCAGGGCACAGAAGGACCGTGCGCGCCAAATCCCTACGTGCCAACTCGTCCTGGAGAGGCTGCCCACCCGGCAGACCACTTCTTTGTGCTCCTGGCTGGATGCTTAGAGGAGCTCAGGAAACTAACACTAGAACTCCCCTATGACCCAGCAATAGCACTGCTAGGAATTTACCCCAGGGATACAGAAATGCTGAGGCATAGGAGCACATGGACCCCAACGTTCATAGCAGCACTCTCCACAATAGCTAAAACATGGAAAGAACCTAAGTGTCCATCAACGGACGAATGGATCAAGAAGATGTGGTTTATCTATACCATGGAATACTACATGGCAATGAGAAACAGTGAAATCTGGCCATGTGTAGCAACATGGATGGACCTTGAGGGTGTTATGCTGAGCGAAATAAGTCAGGCAGAGAAGGACAGATATCATATGTTTGCACGTATAGGAGGATTAGGAGGAACTTGACGGAGGAACAAGGGGGAGAAGAAGGGCGGAAATGGTGGGGGAAAGGGAGAGAGGCAAACCATGAGAGACTCTTGGATGCTGAGAACAAACTGAGGACTGATGGGTGTTGGGGGGTAGGGGGAAGATGGGCATGGAGAGGGGCACTTGTGGGGATGAGCACTGGGTGTTATATGGAAACCAACTTGACAATAAACTATTTGAAAAAAAAAAGGGGGAAATCCATTCCGAATACAAATTTTTATTCTGAATATAAATGAATTCAGTGAATTCTCTGAAAGAATGATAATGATCAAAATCAATAATGCCTATGTAATAAAAATCATTTGCATTCATGAAAAACATTTAGAAAAAGAAGAGATTATACATTGCACAGAGGCCAGAGCTTCAGGAAGTGTTTCTGGTGTATGCTATTTGCACTCTCGTGTGATTTGGCTGCTCTTACCCCCAGGTCAGTCTTCTGCAGAGTTCCTCCTTGCTTGCAGTGGGGAGTGTTTGGAAATTTAGCTAAGTGTGCTTTGGTTTGTTTGTTAAAATAAGCCTGTCATAATCTTACCCTAAAATTATACCTATTGTTCTCTAATCTTCAGATTGATTTTGTAGGTGTCAAAATGATTTGATGTTGCTCTAGTTGTGTTCAATTGATGAGACAGGCCCAGGTTTCCCCTACTACACTGCCATCTTAACTCTCCAGAGTAGTTGTATTTTTAATTTCCTGAGGTTCCTCCATGCTGATTTCCAAAGAGGCTACACCAGTTTGGGTTATCACCAAAAGTACAAGAGGGTTCCCCTTTCTGTACATTCTCACCAACACCTGTTGCTTTTTGTGTTGTTGAGAATAGCCATTCTGATACATATGAGGTGATATCTCATTGTAGCTTTGATTTGTATTACCCTGACAATAAGTGATGTTGGTCATCTTTTCATGTGTCTGTTGGCCTTCTGTATGTTTTCTTTGGAAAAATTTCTATTCATGTCTTCTGCCCATTTCAAAACAGGATTATTATGTTGTTGGGGTTATTTTGTTTTCGTTTTTTTGGTGAGTGAGGTTTTTGAAGTTCTTTATATATTTGAATACTAAGGTTTTGTCAGATATGTCATTTGCAAATATGTTCTACCATTCTGTAGGTTGTCTTTTCGTTTTGTTGGTTGCTTTTTTGGCTGTGCAGAAGGTTATCACTTTGATGAAGTCCCAATAGTTTATTTTTGCTCCCTCTCTTCTTGCCTCAGAATACATATCTAGAAATAAGTTGCTACTGCTAATGTCAAAGAGTTTACTGGCTGTGTTTTCCTCTAGGACTTTGATGGTTTCGGGTCTCACACTTAAGTCTTTAATCTATTTTGAATTTATTTTTGTGTATGGTGTAAGAGAGCATTCCACTTTCATTCTTTTGCATGCTGCTGTCCAGGTTTCCCAACAGCAGTTGTTGAAGACACTGTGTTTTTCTCATTTGATATTATTTCCTGCTTTGTTGAAGATTAATTGACCATAGGGGAACCTGGGTGGTTCAGTCGGTTGTGCATCCGACCTCAGCTCAGATCATGATCCCACAGTTTGTGAGTTCGAGCCCTACATCGAGTTCTGTGCTGACAGCTCAGAGCCTGGACTCTGTTTCAGATTCTGTGTCTCCCTCTCTCTGTCCTTCCCCCATTCACACTCTCTTTGTCTCTCTCAAAAATAAATAAGCATTAGAAAAGTTTAATTGACCGTAGAGTTGTGGGTTCAGTTATGGGTTTTCTATTCTGTTCCATTGATCTATGTATCTATTTTTGTGCCAGTAACATACTGATTTAATCACTAAAACTTTCTAATATAACTTGATGCACAGAATTGTGATACCTCTAGTTTTGGTTTTATTTTTCAATGTTGCCTTGGCTTTTCAGGGTCTTCTGTGGTTCCATATAAATTTTAGAACTTTTTATTGTAACTCTGTGAAAATGCTGTTGGTACGTTGATAAGGATCACATTTTAAGTGTAGATTGCTTGGGTAGTATAGACATTTTAACAATATTTGTTTTGACAACTCATGAGCATGAAATGTTTTTCCATTTCTTTGTGTTATCTTCAGATTCTTTGATCAGTGTTGTGTACTTTTGAAGTACAGGTCTTTTATCTCCTTGGTTGGGTTTATTCCTCTGCATCTTATGGTTTTTGGTGCAATTGCAAATGGGATTGATTCCTTGATCTTGCATTCTGTTGTTTCATTATTGATGTATAGAAATGCAACTGTTTTCTCTACATTGATTTGTATCCTGTGAATTTGCTGAATTCATTTATCAGTTTTAGTAGCTTTTTTAATATTTATTTTGTAATGTTTTTTTTTTTTTTTTTTTTTTTTTTTTTAGAGACAGAGAGAGAGAGCAAGGGAGAGGTATAGAGATAGGAAGACACAGAATACAAATCAGGCTCCAGGCTCTGAGCTGTCAACATAGAGCCCAATTCAGGGCTCAAACTCATGAACCATGAGATCCTGAACCAAGCCGAAGTCGGATGCTCAACAAACAGAGCCACCCAGGCATCCCACTATTAGTAGCTTTTTAGTGGAGTTAATGTTTTCTTTTTTTCCTTTTGTTTATCATGTTCCACAGCATCCTGCATTTTATTTTCTTTTATTTTCTTTTTTTATTATTTTATTTTTTTTAAGTTTTAACAGCATTTTATTTACCATTATCTTTTCATTGATATGTCACAATACAATGGCTACTAACACTATTACTGGAGCATTCCTTCTGATCCCTGGAGTATACACATTAGAAAAGCTTATTTTTTGAGCATCCTCCAACCCAAAATCATCAGTTTTTTTCATTCTAAGGCTAGTTGATGCAAAAATCAATGAATTTATTTTTTCTGTAATTGACTGACTGTCTTAGATTTGCATAAATATAGCTTCATAGTAATAATTCCTCCATCTGAGGAACCATCCAACAAATATTTAATTGTATCACCCACCTACTCATAACCTCTTATGGCCCCACATATTCTAAGGTTGCACTGTCCAATTTGAGAGCCACTAGCTGTGTGTCTATTTAAATTTACTTCTTTTTTTTTTTTTTTTTACAAATAGTTTATTGTCAAGTTGCTTTCCATATAACACCCAGTGCTCATCCCCACAAGTGCCCCCCTCCATGCCCACTTCCCCCCCATCAGTCCTCAGTTTGTTCTCAGCATTCAAGAGTCTCTCATGGTTTGCCTCCCTCCCTCTCCCCAACTATTTCCCTCCTTCTTCTCCCCCATTGTCCTCCGTAAAGTTCCTCCTAATCCTCCTATGTGTGCAAACATATGGTACGTTACCTTCTCTGCCTAACTTATTTCACTCAGCATAACACCCTCAAGGTCCATCCATGTTGCTACACATGGCCAGATTTCATCTTTCTCATTGCCATGTAGTATTCCATCGTATAGACAAACCACATCTTCTTGATCCATTTGTCCATGGATGGACACAGGCTCTTTCCATGTTTTGGCTATTGTTGAGAGTGCTGCTATGAACATTGGGGTACATGTGCTCCTATGCATCAGCACTCCTGAATCCCTTGGGTAAATTCTTAGCAGTGCTCTTGCTGGGTCATAGGAGAGTTGTATTGTTAATTTTTGAGGAACCTCCACATTGTTTTCCAGAGGGGCTGCACCAGTTTACATTCCCACCAACAGTGTAGGAGGGTGCCCGTTTCTCCACATCCTCGCCAGCATCTAGAGTTCTCTGATTGGCTCATTTTAGCCACTCTGAATGGCGTGAGATGGTATCTCAGTGTGGTTTTGATTTGTATTTCCCTGATGAGGAGGGATGCTGAGCATAGTTTCATGTGTCTGTTGGCCATCTGGATATCCTCTTTGGAGAAGTGTCTGTTCATATCTTCTGTCCATTTCTTCACTGATTATTTGTTTTGCGGGTGTGGAGCTTGGTGAGTTCCTTATAGATTTTGGATACTTACCCTTTATCTGATATGTCATTTTCAACTATCTTTTCCCATTCCATCGGTTGCCAATTAGTTTTACTGATTGTTTCCCTTGCCATGCAGAAGTTGTTTTATCTTGATGAGGTCCCAATAGTTCATTTTTGCTCTTGATTCCCTTGTCTTTGGGGATGTGTCAAGTAAGAAATTGCTGCAGTTGAGGTCAAGGAGGCTGTTTCCTGCTTTCTTCTCTAGGGTTTTGATGGTTTCCTGTCTCCCATTCAGGTCCTTTATCTTTTTTTAAATTTTGATGGGAGTTCTCTATGCCTCCTGGATCTAGATGTCTGTTTCCTTCTCCAGAATAGTCATGTTTTCAGCTATTATTTATTTAAATAAATTTTTCTACCCCCTTGTCTCTCCCTTCTTCTTCTGGGATCTCTATATTATAAATTTTATTATGTTTGATGGAGTCATTGTGTTCTCAAATCTATTCTATTTTTACATAATTCTGCTTTCTCTTTTTTGTTCTACTTCATTACTTTCTAATACTTTGTCTTCTAGGTTACTAATTCATTTTTCTGCTTTCTCCACCCTGTTGTTCATTGCATAAAGCATGTTTCTAATCTTGTTTTTTTCACCCTTCATCTCTGATTTTTTAAAACTCTTTTATCCCTGTGGTATTGGTCTCACTGATATCTTCTATTCTTTTTTCAAGCCCAGTGAGTCTCCTTATTATAGTTGCTTTGAATTCTCCATCAGGCACGTTACTTACATCTGTTTTGTTTAGACATCTGTGTATGGCCTTATCTTGTTCTTTCATTTGGGATAAATTCTTCCATTGTCACATTTTTCTAAGTCTCTGCCTTCTTCTCTCTATGTTAGAAAAGCCAGTTATGTCTCTTAATCATTAAATTAATGATCTTAAGAAGAAGATGCCATATACTTCCCACGGCCTGGCACTTCAGGGAGTGGTTCTGGTGTGTATTGCACATGCTGTGCTGTTGTGTTTTTTCCGCTTTGTCCTTCAGGCCAGTCATCTTCAGAGATTCTCTTTGCCTGGTGTGGGCAGTGTTTGGTTTCTGGCCTTAATGTGGTGAGTTTTAACTAGGCTTGCTCTGACATGAGACCTATCATCTCCTGAGGCCCTGAAGAACCTTCTGGTTAGCAGTTGTGGTGTGGGTAATGATTTGTGCTAGTATCCTGGGGGAGGGTTCAACTGCACTGGGACTGAAGCAATTATGGCTCATAAGGGCAGTTCCACCAGACCACAGGATTGTTGAACTTCATACATCATAAGATTTTGAATACAGTGTTACAGTTTTTGCATTTTTTTTTTACAATTTCTTTTAAATGAGATCAGGGAAAACAATTACTAGCAAAAATACATTCATATTGCATTTTAAATTTACCTATGTAGTCACCTAGTGCTCTTCATTTTTTTCTTGTATATTTGTATTTAACATTAACTGACATTACATTTAATTACTCATAAGGTTTTTTGAAGTTTATTGAACATCTAAGAGATGTATAAATTAAAGTTTTTGGTTGAAATTCTAATGTGTACAGCTTTTATTCCCTCAAGTAATTTTTTGCTTTTCTCTTCTCTCTCACTTTTTTGTTTTCATTTCCTGGCCCTTGGAGCTTCTATTAATAAATTTTATGCTGTCCCACAGATGTCTGAAGTTTTGTTCATTTTTCATCATTCTTTTTCTTGTGTTTTCAGCTTAGATAATCTTAATGGACTTATTTTCAAATTCTCTGATTTTTCTCCCAACTCAATAATCCAATACAGCCCATGTTTAAAATTTTTGTTTATTTTATGTTTTAAATACAGAATTTCTTTTTTATTATTTTTAATATAATTTATTTTTCTTGGTATTATCTATTTGTGGACAAATCATTCTTAATTTAATAAACATTGTTTTAATTTCTTAAATCATTGTTTAAATTCTTGAAAATTTTAGGCCTTGTAAAGTGCAGAAACACCTGATATTTCAGGTCTTTGTGTATTAAGTTCAACCTCTAGGCTTTCTCCCCGGGTAGTTTCTATTGACTGCCTCTCCCAGCCTTTGTGTTTGACCCATAATTTCCTGTTGCTTTTATATATTTTAATGTGTTTTTTTGAAAACTAGACATTTTAAGTAATATATTGTGATGACTCTGGAAATCAGATTCTCCTTCTTCCCCAGTGTATTTTTTATTGTAGCTGTTTGTTATTGTCATTGCTCTTTGTTTAGTGACTTTCTTGGATAAATTCTAATTTTTTTCCTTTATGTATGTCCATTGAAGTCTATGCTCAACTAGTTTGTTACCAGATAATGACTTAATTGATTTTCTTACATGTCATGAGCCAATAAATCTTCAATTCTTTGCTGAATGGCTGAATGTGTGTGTATGTGTGTGTGTGCCCATGTGCATGCACATGGTGTAGCAGGCTTTCAATGCTATGGCAATTTAAACCTTGCTTTAGACTTCACTCCTTACTTCTTCAGGGCATAGGCTCAGCCATAGTTATGAGATTGATGCTGTGTCATGTCTCTCTTGAGCATGTGAACAACTCTGCACATGTGCATGGTCTTATAGATCCTAAGGAATGTACTGGAATATTTCTACCCAACAAATTACATCTCATTTTCCATATTTTCCTAGGTATGATGACTCTACTCTTTGTTACCCAAATTGACTTTACTACCTCAGGCAGCCTCAATGTTAAATTGCCAGCAGTCATTTTCTTTTTAGCCATTTTTTTAAATTGAAATTTCAGTGAGTTAACATGCAGTACAATATTGGTTTCAGATGTATAACTAAATGATTCATTACTTACATACAACATACAGTACTCATCACAAGTGCCCTCCTTAGAACCCACTACCCATCTAGTCCATCTCCCACCCACCTCCCTCCCTCAATCCATAGTTTGTTCTCTATCATTGAGTTTCTTGTGGTTTGTTTCCCTACCTTCTCTTGCCCCTCCAATTTTTCTCTTTTTTCCCACTCATTAATCTGTTTTATTTTTAAATTGCACATATGAGTGAAATCATATGGCGTTTTCTCTGACTGACATATTTCACTTAGGATAATCCATTCTATATGCATCCATATCATTTCAAATGGCAAGATTTCATTATTTTTGATGGTTGGGTAATATTCCATTGTGTGTGTGTGTGCATGTGTATCTTGCATCTTCTTTATCTATTCATCTCTCCATGGGCATTTGAGCTCTCTGCTTAGTGTAGAAATTGTTGATAATGCTGCTAAAACATTGGGGTGCATGTACCTCTTTGAATCTGTATTTTTGTATCCTTTGGGTAAATACCTAGTAGTACAATTGCTGGATCATAGGGTAATTCTATTTTGAACTCTTTGAGGAACCTCCACACTGTTTTCCAGAGTAGATGCACCAGTTTGCATTCCCAGCAACAGACGAACAGTGTGAAAGGGTTTTCTTTCTCCACATCCTCACCAACACCTGTTGTTTCTTGTGTTGTTAAATTTAGCCGTTCTGAAAGATGATATTTCATCATGTTTTTGATTTGTATTTCCATGGTGATGAGTAATGTTGAGCATCTTTTCATGTGTCTGTTAACCATTGGGATGTTTTCTTTGGTAAAATGTCTATTCATGTCTTCTGTCCATTTCTTTTTTATTAATAGTTTATTGTCAAGTTGGTTTCCATATAACACCCAGTGCTCATCCCCACAAGTGCCCTCCTCCATGCCCATCACCCCACTTCCCCTCCCCCCATCCCAATCAGTCCACAGTTTGTTCTCAGCATTCAAGAGTCTCTCATGGTTTGCCTCCCTTCCTCTACCCCACTATTTCCCCCCCTTCTTCTCCCTCACGGTCCTCCATTAAGTTTCTTCCAATCCTCCTCTACATGCAAACATATGGTATCTGTACTTCCTTGCCTTACTTATTTCTCTCAGCATAACACCCTCAAGTTCCATCCAAGTTGCTACACATGGCCAGATTTCATTCTTTCTCATTGCCATGTAGTATTCCATTGTATAGGTAAGCCACATCTTCATGATCCCTTCGTCAATTGATAGGCACTTAGGCTCTTTCCATGTTTTGGCTATTGTTGAGAGTGCTACTATGAACATTGGGGTACATGTGCCCCTATGCATCAGCACTCCTATATCCCATGGGTAAATTCATAGCAGTTCTATTGCTGGCTCATAGGGGAGTTCTAGTGTTAATTTTTGAGGAACCTCCACACTATTTTCCAGAGGGACTGTACCAGTTTCCATTCCCACCAACAGTGTAGGAGGGTGCCCGTTTCTCCACATCGTGGCCAGCATCTAGAATCCTCTGATTTGCTCATTTTAACCACTCTGACTGGCGTGAGATGGTATCTCACTGTGGTTTTGATTTGTATTTCCCTGACGAGGAGGGATGCTGAGCACCGTTTCATGTGTCTGTTGGCCATCTGGATGTCCTCTTTGGAGAAGTGTCTGTTCATATTTTCTGCCCATTTCTTCACTGGGTTGTTTTATTTTCAGGTGTGGAGTTTGGTGAGTTCCTTATAGATTTTGGAGACTAGCCCTTTATCTGATATGTCATTTGCAAGTATCGTTTACCGTTCTGTCTGTTGCCTATTAGTTTTACTGATTGTTTCCCTTGCCGTCCAGAAGCTTTTAATTTTGATGAGGTCCCAAAAGTTCACTTTTGCTCTTGATTCCCTTGTCTTTGGGGATGTGTCAAGTAAGAAACTGCTGTGGTTGAAGTCAAAGAGGTTGTTTCCTGCTTTCTTCTCTAGGGTTTTGATGATTTCCTGTCTCACGTTCAGGTCTTTTATCCATTTTGAGTTTATTTTTGTGTATGGTGTGAGAAATTGATCTAGTTTCATTCTTCTGCGTGTTGCTATCCAGTTCTCCCAGCACCATCTGTTAAAGAGGCTTTTTTCCATTGGAGAATCTTCCCTGCTTTGTCAAAGTTTAGTTGGCTGTATACTTTTGGGTCCACTTCTGAGTTCTCAATTCTATTCCGTTGGTCTATGTGTCTGTTTCTGTGCCAATACCATGCTGTCTAGATGATGACAGCTTTGTAGTAGAGGTGAAAGTCTGGGATGGTGATACCTCCCGTTTTGGTTTTCTTCTTCAGTATTACTTTGGCTATTCGGGGTCTTTTGTAGTTCCATGCAAATTTGAGGATAGTTTGTTCTAGTTTTGAGAAGAATTCTGGTGCAATTTTGATTGGAATGGCATTGAATGTGTAGATTGCTTTGGATAGTAAGGACATTTTAACTATATTTATTCTTCCAATCCATGAGCATGGAATGATTTTCCATTTCTTTTTGTCGTCTTCAATTTCTTCATAAGTTTTCTATAGTTTTCATCATACAGATCTCCTATATCTTTCGATAGGTTTATTCCTAGGTATTTTATGGATTTTGGTGCAATTGTGAATGGGATTAGTTTCTTGATTTCTTTTTCTGTTGCTTCATTGTTGGTGTATAAAAATGCAACCGATTTCTGTACGTTGATTTTGTACCCTGTCGTCTGTGAAAAGTGAGAGTTTCACTTCCTATTTTCCACTGTGATGCCTTTTATTTCCTTTTGTTTTCCAATGGCTGATGATAGGACTTCCAGCACTATGTGAAACAACAAAGGTGAGAGTGGACATCCGTGTCGCGTTCCTGATCTCAGGGGGAAAGCTCTCAGTTTTTCCCCATTGAGGATGATGTTAGCTGAAGGCTTCTCATAGATGGCTTTTATGATGTTTAAGTTCGTTCCTTCTATCCCGACTTTCTCGAGGGCCTTTACTAAGAAGGGATGTTGTATTATATCAAATTCTTTTTCTGCATCTATTGGCAGGATCATATGGTTTTTATCTTTTCTTTTGTTTATGTGATGTATCATATTGGTTGATTTGTGAATATTGAACCAGCCCTGTAACCCAGGAATGAATCGCACTTGATCTTGGTGGATAATTCTTTTTATGTGCTGTTGAATTCCATTTGCAAGTATCTTGTTGAGGATTTTCACATCTGTATTCATTAAGGATATTGGTCTGTAGTTCTTTTTTTGCTGGATCTCTGGCTTGGGGATCAAAGTGATGCTGACTTCATAACAGAAGTCCAGAAGTTTTCCTTCAGTTTCTATTCTTTGGAAAAGTGTGAGAAGAATGGGTATTAATTCTGTTTTAAATGTCTGGTAGAATGCCCCCAAGGAAACCATCTGAGCCACAGCTTTTATTTGTTGGGAGATTTTTGATAACTGATTCGATTTCCTCACTAGTCATGGGTCTGTACATGTTTTCTATCTCTTCCCGTGTGAATTTTGGTAGTGAGTGTGTGTTTAGGAATTTGTCCATTTCTTCTAAGTTGTCCAATTTGTTGACATATAATTTTTCATAATTTTCCCTGATAATTGCTTGTATTTCTGAGGGGTTGGTTGTAAGAAGTTCATTTTTATTCATGATTTGTCTTTTGCCCATTTCCGAACTGGATTATATATTTTTTCAGTACTGATGTTCATGAGTTCTATGTAGATTTTGGATATTAAACCTATATCAGGTATGTCATTTACAAATATCTTCTCCCATTCCATACACTGAGCTTCAGTTTTACTGATTGTTTCCTCCTCTGAGCAGAATGTTTTTATCTTCTTGAAATTCCAGTATTTCACATTTGCTTTTGTTTCCCTTGCATCTGGTGAAGAGTCTACTAAGACGTCGCTCTGGCCAAGGTCAAAGAGATTGCTGTTTGTGTGCTTCTTTAGGATTTTGATAGTTTTCTGTCTCATATTTAGGTCTTTCATCCATTTTTAATTTATTTTTATTTATGGTGTAAGAAAATGATCCAGTTGCATTCTTCAGCACTTTGCTGTCATGTTTTCCCAGCACTATTTTATAAAATGATTGTTTTTTCCATTTGATATTCTTTCCTACTCTGTCAAAGATTAGTTGACTATATAGTTGTGGGTTCATTTCCGGGTTTTCTGTTCTGTTTTATTGATTTATGTGTGTGTGTTTGCTCCAGTACCATACCATGTTGATGACTATAGCTTTGCAATATAGCTTCAAATCCGAATCATGATGCCCCAAGTTTTGTTTTTCTTTGTCAGCATTGCTTTTGCATTTGAGAGTCTTGTAGTTCAATTAAATTTGGGATTGTTTGTTCTATCTCTCTGAAAAATGCTGGTGTTATTTTGATAGGGATTGCATTAAATGTGCAGATTACTTTGTTTACTATGGACATTTTAACAATGTTTATTCTTCCAATCCATTAGCATAGAATGCTTTTCCATTTCTTTGTGTCCTCTTCAATTTCCTTCATAAGTTTTCTATACTTTTCAGAGTATAGATCTTTTACTTCTTTAGTTACTTTTATTCCTAAGTATTTTACTTTTTGGTGCAATTACAAACAGGTTGGTTCCTTGATTTCTTTTTCTGTTGCTATGTTATTGATGTATAGAAATGCAACAGATTTCTGAAGGTTGATTTTATATCCTGCGACTTTGTTGAATTAATTCATTGGTTGTAGTGATTTTTTTTTTGTTTTTCACATTTCCTCTTTTTATTTTATTTTATTTTATTTATTTTATTTTATTTTGTGGAGTCTCTCATGTTTTCTACATAGAGTATCATGTTGCCTGTAAATAGTGAAAGTTTGACTGTTTTGTTGATGAATTAGGTGCCTTTTATTTTATTTTATTTTGTTTTCTGATTTCTGTATCAATAGACTTCCAGTACTATGTTAAATAGTAATGGTGAGAGTGGGCATCATATTTTGTTCCTGAAGACAGGGGAAAGGCTCTCAGGTTTTCCCTATTGAGGATGATATTGGCTGTGGGACTTTTGTATATGGTCTTTATGATGTTGGTGTATGTTCCTGCTATCCCTACTTTGTTGAGGGTTCATATTAATAATGGATGCATGTTCAGTCAAATGCATTTTCTACATTTATTCACAGCCTTATATTGGTTGTTGTTGTTGTTGTTGTTGTTGTTAATGTGGTGAACCATGTTGATTGATTTGCAGATATTGAATCAGCCCTACAGCACAGGAATAAATCCCCGATCATGATGAATAATTATTTTAATGTACTGTTGAATGTGATTTGCTAGTATCTTGTTGAGAATTTTTGCATCCATATTTATCAGGGATTTTGGCCTATAATTCTCCTTTTTAGTGGAATCTTTGTCTGGTTTTGAAATCAAGGTAATGCTGTCCTTGTAAAATGAGTTTGGACGTTTTCTTTCTATTTCAACTTTTTGTAATAGTTTGACAATATTAGGCATTAACTCTGCTTTAAATGTCTGGTAGAATTTCCTAGGAAGCCATCTGGCCAAGAACTCTTATTTCTTGGGAGACTTTTGACAACTGATTCAATTTCTTTGCTGGTTATGTATATATTCAAATTTTCTATTTCTGTCTTTTTCAGTTTTGGTAGTTTGTCACATTCTAGGAATTTGTCCATTTTTCACAGATTGCCCAGTTTGTTGTTATATAATTTTTCATAGTATTCTCCTATAATTGTTTGTATTTCTTTGGTGTTGGTGTGATCTCTCATCTTTCATTCATGATTTTATCTATTTTGGTCTTTTCTTTAATAAGTCTGGCTAGGCATTATCAGTTTTGTTAATTCTTTCAAAGAAACAGCTCTTATTTGCATCAAGATGTTCTACCTTTTCTGATTTATTAATCATTTATTTCTGCTCTAATCTTTATTATTTCCGTCCTGCTGGTTTTAGGCTTTATTTGCTCTTCTTTTTCTAGCTTCTTTATGCATGAGATTAGATTCTGTATTTGGGGCATTTTTTGCTTCTTGAAAGCGGCCTGAATTGCATTATACTTACCTTAAGACTTCCTTTGCTGCACTTCAAGTAGTTTGGACTATTGTTTTTTTCATTTTCATTTGCTTCCATATATCTTAAACTTTCTCTTCTAATTTCCTCATTAACTCATTCATTCTTTAGTAGGGTGTTCTTTAATCTCCATATATTTGCGGTATTTCCAATTTTTTTTTCTTTTGGTTGATTTCAAGTTTCATAGCTTTGTGTTCTGAAAATATCATGGTATGATCATATATGGTATGATCTCAATCTTTTTGTACATGTTAAGGGCTGATTTGTGACCCAGTATGTGATCTATTATGGATAATTTTTCATGCACACTTGAAAAAAATGTGTATTCTGCTGCATTAGGATAAAATGTTCTGAATATATATGTTAAGTCTATCTGGTCCAGTAAGTAATTCAAAGCCATTGTTTGATTTTCTCCTTAGGTGATATGTCCATTGCTGTAAATGAGGTGTTACATTCCCTGACTATTATTGTATTGTTAAGAATGAGTCCTTTTTGTATGTGATTAATTATTTTATATATTTGTGTTCCAAGTTGGGGACATAAATATTTACATTTGTTAGATCTTCTTGAAGGATAGAGCTCTTTATTATGACATAATGCCCTTCATCATATCTTGTTACACTCTCTTGTTTATTATTGCAAGTGATTATTGAAAGATATGAATCTAGTGCCATTGTGTTGCTTATAGAGTAAATGTTTGTGGTGATGCTTTCTGGGCCTTTCTAGTCTTTGTTGATTTTGTTGTTTTTCCTCCACTCAAAGATTCCCCCTTAAAATTTCTTGTAGATGTGGTTTAGGGGTCACAAACTCCTTTAGTTTTTTTTTTCTTTTTTTTTTCTTTTTTGTCTTTTCTTTTGTCTTAGAAACTTCATCTCTCCTTCTATTTGGAATGACAGCCTTGCTGGATAGAGTGTTCTTGGCTTCATATTTTGCATATATCTTCTTTCTCCTTCCTGGCCAGCCATATTTCTGGGGACAGATCTGCTGTGAAACTGATCTGTCTTCCTTCATTGGTTAGAAATTTTTTCTTTGCTGCTTTCATGATTCTTTCCTTGTCTGTGTATTTTATGAATTTGACTATGGTATATTTTGGAGATGGCCCACTTTTGCTGAATTGAATGAACATCTTCTGTTCTTTGTTTTTGATGTCTGTGTCCTTCCCCAGATTAAGAAAATTTTCAGCTATAATTTGCTCACATGAACCTTCTTCCCCTTTTTCTCTCTCTTCATCTTCTGGGACTCCTATGATATGAATGTTATTACATCTTAAGAAATCACTGAGTTCTCTAAGTCTGTCTTTATGATCCCTAACCTTTGATTCTCTCTTGGTTTTAGCTTCATTATTTTCCTTAATTTTAACTTCTATATCACGAATTCGCTCCCCTGCGTCGTCCATCTTTGTTTTTATGGCGAACATTTGGGTTTGCATCTCAGTTATAGCATTTTTTACTTTTGGTCTGACTAGATTTTATTTTATTTTTTATTTATTTTTTAATTATTTTAGTTTTATTTACTTTTGAGGGAGAAAGAGCGACAGTGTGAGCAGAGGAGGGACAGAGAGAGAGGGAGACACATAATCCACAGACAGGCTCCAGCCTCTGAGCTAGTTGTTAGCACAGAGCCCGATGAGGTGCTCAAAACCCAGGAACCATAAAATCATGACCTGATCCGAAGTTGGATGCTTAACCTACTGAGCCACCCAGGCGCCCCCGGTCTGACTAGATTTTAGTTATTTTATTTTGACAGAAAGGTATTATCACGTGTCTTTTATGATTTTTTAAGCCCAGCTAGTATTCTCACAATCATTGTTTTAAATTCTAGTTCAGACATCTTACTTATAGCTGCATTGATTAAATTCCTGGCCATCATTTCTTCTTGTTCTTTATTTTGAGGTGATTTCCTCTATTTTGTCATTTTGGAGGAAGAAAAAATAACAATTATAGAATGAAATAAAAATTAAATCAAAGGACACTAGACCCTAGGTGTGTTTTGGTCTCCTTTATTAAGAGAGGCTTAATAGAAAAAAAAATAAGAGGGGAAAAGAGAAGAGAAAAATAAATAAATAAATAAATAAATAAATAAAATTAAAATTTTGCTTTCTGTATCCAAGAAACAAAAGAAAAACAACAATAAAGCGATGCCTGGGTGGTTCAGTCAGTTGGCCATCCATCTTTGGTTCAGGTCATGATCTTACAGCTTGGGGTTTTAGCCCTGTGTTGGGCTCTGTGCTGACAGCTCAGAACCTGAAGCCTCCTTCAGGTGTCTCTCTCTCTCTCTACCCCTACCTCACTCACTCTCTGTCTCTCTTTCTCTCAAAAATTAACATTACAATTTTTTTTAAAAAGAAAAACAACAGTAAAAAAAAAACAGAAGCAACAACAACAAAGTGCCCAAGCAAACAAATGAACAAACCAAGAAACCAACCAACCAACCAACAAACAAATGAAGCTTTCTCCAGTTTCCCCTAAAGCTGAAAATTTGCAACAGTCTATGGTCTGTAGGCTAAGCTCCTGGAATGGATTTGTGCTTATCTTCTGGGGGATGGGCCTAGTGTTCTGACTCTCAGGCCAACTTGTCCAAGTGGAAATGTGCCTGAAGGGCACAGGGGAGCAGGATTTGGTGTATCAGCTCCATTCTCCACTTGGTGGTACTGTTTAGCTCACTGGGGTTGATCAGTATTGGTGGGCTGATGGTGAAAATGACTTCACCTCACTCTCTAGTCTCCAGAGTGAGAAGTTCATGCCCTCACAGATGAATGTTCAGTCACCCATCATGTGTCTCTAGCTTCCATCAGCTCCTTACCTTCCTCCCTGTCTTTGCCTGAGCTCTCTCCTTACCAGGTGGCACCTCTTCATATACTTCCATCTCAAGCAAGGCTGTGTTTCAAAACCCCATGCTTCAGAGACTCTTGCCATTCAGATACACAGTGATGTTCTAGGGGAGGGTCTTGCAGTGCTGTGGACAGGGCCGGCTTGTCCCAGGAAACAGTTGTGCCACCACGCAACAGCAGTGGCTCAGAGTTTATGGTAAATCACAAGACAAAACTGGCACCAGGGTTTGCTGACCTCAGCCAGTGTCTTTGATCCTATATGGGTGAATGTGTTGGCTTCATGGTGCCTGCTGGGTATTTTGCTTATTGAGAGGCCAAGTAACCTCTACCAAATGCACTCCAAGCAGGGGAACTGCTTCTCCCTGTGTGACTGAGGGGAGCCTCAGATTGTGCTGCCTGCTCCTGGGACCCCACCCTGCTTCCTCACAGGAGCACCACCAGGAGCTGATATCTGAAACTTGACTCTGTGCTCCACTGTTAATAAAAACACTGGCAATATTGAAACCCTCTGCTTTTTCCCCCATCAGTGGTTTTGGAACAGTTTTCTTGTGCACTCACCTGTGTGTGTTTTTACTCTTTTTTTCTAGCTGCTTTCAAGGGGAATGCTTTCTTGCACAAATCTAATGCATTGGTCTCTCTCCCCCATGTCTTTCCTCCTCTCCACAAAAATGTCTCCCTCTCTTCTGCAGCACCACAGCTCTTCTCTCCTCCATTTACCTCTCCACACCATTTGACTTCCTTCCCTCAAATTATGCAGATTGTTCTGTTAATCCTCAAATCAATTTCTTGGGTGTTTAAAATGGTTTGATGTTGACCTAACTATGATGGGGGGAGGAGATAAACCCAGGATCCCCTTACTACTCTGCCATATTAACTCTTTCATGCCAGTGATCACTTTTGAACAAGTTCCTTGGGAATGCATTTTTCCATTTATCAAGCTTTGAATCAGGTGAAATAACAAGTCCTACTAAGAGGCTTGTCTGGGGAGCTTCCAAACAAGTCAAAGAGTGACAGCTTAATGGGATGGGTTTTTCTGAGGGATTCCAAACTTAGTTTCTTCTTTTCAGAAAAATGTCCACTTTTTAAAATATAAACAATGCTTAAAAGTACAATTTGGCATCACTGTCTAAGATAATTTCACTTTTCTGCTCAGACATCTTCAATTTATTTGCTTTTGATCTCAAGTTTGTCTTTGCATGACGATATAATGGCTGTAGTATATCTTAGCATCACATTCTCACACATCAGTCAAAGTCAAGAAGACAAAATATCACTTGTTTGTGTCATTTTTTATTTTTTTATTTTTTATTTTTTAAATAGTTTATTGTCAAGTCGGTTTCCATATAAAACCCAGTGCTTATCCCATTGGATGGAAGTGCCCTCCTCCATTTGTGTCATTTTTTAAATAGTAAAAATTTCCCAGCTTCCTCCTATCTCTGTGCACACAGCAATAGACTGACTCTCATAGCTCACTGGCCAGACTGCACATCATACCCATTCCTAAACGGTCTTAAATAGGATAATTAGATTCCTTTGATTGGCTGAGACTAATGAAAATTTACCCATTGGAGCTGGAGAGAAAGTCAAGTATTCCCTAATATTAATGGCTTCCCATGTATCAGGAAAATAAAAGAGAATTTTATTAGTAATGGAGAAGGTGGAGACTGGTATTTTATAAAGCAACAGATGAAGGTATGGTGATGGAACAGTACCGTCCAAAGTTGTTGTTGGTTTTTTTTTAAAGTAAGAATATTTTCAGGTTTGAGCAATTGTAGGGTGCAACTGGAGGTCAAATTGTGATAACAGATAAGTTAAGAAATGGTTTAAAGAGATGAGAAAGGAATAGATTTGGTAGTCTCCCAAATATCTGTAATGTAATATTTTCCACTCAAATCAATAGCATAAACTGTTTTGAACTTTTCCTTCTATTTCAGGACCACATCCACACGTCTACCCCCACCCCCATACATGCATGTTACGGATTTTATAATGCTTCAGATTTGCCACAGTTCTGTTACTATCTTAAAGATGAAAAATACATATTTGTTGCCATCATGTATTCCAAGGTTTTAGAAGCATTTTAACAAACTTTTATAACTCTCACACAATCCCATTGGTAGGAAAGCCACACTATTAGAGTTTTAGTTCCAGAAAAGATGTAATACAAATATTTCTGTCTACTCCTTCTGCAAATTACAACTAAAAAACTCTGGACATCATATATAACATGAATGGCAATAACAACAACAAAAATATCTGAAAAATGGAGAGAAATATTGACTGGCTACATACCTTGGGGCTTAAGGAATGAAAAAACAGTAAGTTCTCAGAGTTTTATATTGTCTTCTATCTATCCCAGAATGGATTCTAAGGAAGCCCACAACCTGAACAAAATAGACACAAAAAATATTTCCAAAGGGACCGTTTCTGTAGCTAAACAGTATAGAAAGGAGTGAATTAGAAAGACACAAACTTCTTTCACGATATCTGTTTTACTCCAGAGATATATCAGGGAAAAAACTTACACCTTTTCTCCGTCTCATATCAATTGAGTTTAAAGCGGAACCTTGACATCTACCATTGCTCAATGGTAGCATTTCTCTCCCTTTTGGGTGGTGTCAGTAAAAACTGAGTGGGAATTCTGGACTTTCTTCTCTATTCAGTCATAATGAGGTAGTTCCCCAATTCTACTCCTGGAAGAGCAGAGGCATGCTTAAATGGAAGATTTGAAGAAGGTCCAGAATTTCATATCATATCACAAATAATGTCAGTGATACAATTGAAAATAACTCATCATGCCAAAAAAAACCCCAAAACAATAGTGAAATCTAAAGTTGAATGAGAAAAGATAAGTAACTGAGACCACATTTGAAATGAAAAGAGTATTGGAATTATATCACATGGATTTTTAAAGAAGTCATAATAAAAATGCTTCATAAAGCATTAAAAAATAATTGAATTAAATGAAAAAAATTGGAAGTCTCAGCAAAGGAAAAATAAATATAAATAATAATTTTAACTGAAAAATAAAATTACTAAATGAACATCATTAAATGGGCTTGATTAACTGTGAAAGACAGATGAATGTAATGGTAAAATATATAAGCCAATCTGAGACACTATAGAAAAATAATATAATGTATTTTGCTTCAGAAGCGTATGGGCCAATAGCAAACAATATAACCTTCATATAAGTGGAGTTTTAGAAGGAGACAAATAGTGTGGGATGAAAAATATTTGAAAACATAATAGCTGAAAATTTCCCAGATTTCACAGAAAATATAAACCCACATATTCAAGAGAGTAAGTCAAAAAGAATAAATCAAAATAAATCCATATCAAGGTACATCATAGTGTAAATTCTGAAAACAAACTCAGAGAAAAAATGAAAGCAATTAGAGATAATTGTCTTTTATTTATAAGTAAAAAAACAATTCAGAAAGACAAAAAGTAACAAAGACTAGATTTAACAATTATAAATATTTATGTTCCCAACTTGGAGGAACCCAAATATATAAAGGAATAACAAACATGAAGAAACTCATTTATATTAGTACAAAAACAGTAAAGGACATTAACATCCACTTACATCAATGGACAGATTATCAACGGAGAAAATCTACAAGGAAATAATGACACACTGGGCCAGAAGAACTTAACAGATATATTAAGAACATTTCATCCTAAAGCAGCAGGATACACATTCTTTTCAAGTGCATATGGGAAACTCTCCAGAATAGATCACATACTATGTCACAAATCAGCTTTCAACAAGTGGAAAAAGATTGAGATCATACCATGCATATTTTAGACCACGATATTATAATACTTGAAGTCAAAAACAAGAAACATTTTTGAAAGACCAAAGGACGTGGAGGTTAAACTACATGCTACTAAACAATGAATGGGTCAACCACGAATTCAAAGAAATAATAAAAAGGGGCGCCTGGGTGGCTCAGTCGGTTTAGTGTTCGACTTCGGCTCAGGTCATGATTGCATGGTTCATGGGTTCAAGCCCTGCATCAGGCTCTGCGCTGACAGCTAGCTTGGAGCCTTGAGCCTGTTTCAGATTCTGTGTCTGCCTCTCTCTCTGACCCTCCCCTGCTCATGCTGTCTCTCTCTCAGAAATAAATAAAACATTTTAAAAATTAAAAAAAAAAACAAAGAAATAATAAAAAGCACATGGAAACCAATGGAAATAAACACACGACAGTACAAAACCTTTGAGATGTCCCAAAAGCATTCCTAAGAGGGAATTGTATAGCAATACAGGCCTACATCAAGATGTAAAAAAATCTCGATTATGCAGCCTAACGTTGCATGTCTAACACCTAAAGGAGTTAGAAAAAGAATAGCAAATGAAGCCTAAAGCCAGAAGAACAGGAAAATAATGAAGACTAGAGCAGAAATAAATAACATAGAAACAAAAAACTCAAATACACAGATCAGTGAAAATAGGAGTTGATTCTTTGAAAGAATTAAGATTGATAATCCTATAGCCAGACTGATCAAGAGGGGAAAAAAAGATTCTAAATAAATAAAATCATGACTGAGAGAGGAGAGATCACAACCAACACTACAGAAATATAAATAATTATAAGGGAATATTATGATAAATTATATGCCAACAAACTGAGCAAACTGGAAGAAATGGACAAATTCCAGGGGCCCCTGGATGGCTCAGTCGGTTAAGCGTCTGACTTCAGCTCAGGTCATGATCTCACGGTTTGTGGGTTTGATCCCCACATCGGGTTCTGTGCTGACAGCTCAAAGCCTTGAGCCTGTTTTGGATTCTGTGACTCCCTCTCTCTCTGCCTCTCCCTTATTTGCACTCTGTCTCTCTCTGTCTCAAAACTAAATAAACATAAGTAAGTAAATAAATAGATACATACATACATACATAAAAGAAATGGACGGATTCCTAGAAACACATAAACTATAAGGACTGAGACAGGATGAAATAGAAAATTTGAACAGACCCATAATTAGCAGACATTGAATCAGTAATCAAAAATTCCCCAGGGGGAGGGGGAAAGATGGCAGAGAAGTAAGGAGCTCCTTACTTGCACTCGCGCTCATACATCACACAGAAAAGATCTGAAGCCATTGGAAATCTTACAAAACCTGAGAGATTGGGAGAAAAAGGACGCGGAATCCACTGAGAGAGCCTTCTAACGTGAGTGCGAACCGGGGAAGATAAAATCGGGCCGGGATCGGAGACTCCAGGGTGGGAGGCGATCCCCCTCTACCCTCTACGGGGAGTGAGAGGGGAAAAGGAGAGAGTCCGAATCAGAAAAACCTCCACTGGGTGGGGGGAACCTCCGCTCGGTGCAAAGAAAGACTGTACTTGCTAAATACCAGCACACCAGGTCCCCTCGCACCAACTGGTCCCGGGGGGGCTGAGCACACAAACTGCTTCTTTGTGCTGACTCCTGGCGGCTGGACTTCAGAGTTGCGGTGCGCCTGCTGCCATTGTAGTTCCTGGGCTGCTGGGGCCCCTGAAAGAGCCGCGCGGACACCGGGCGTCCGCGTTCCTGGCTGGCTGGAACTCGAGAGGGAAGGCAAAGAACTAAAAACTGGGAAATTTGCCTGTGAGTTCATGTTTCGGGTGACGAGCCATAGAGGGACCCAGGTTTCCTCACTCCAGCGGGCTCAGGCTCAGAGCACCCGGCAGGCAAGCCCCCGCCCATGCTAGCCAGCCTGACCCAGAGAAGGAAGCAGCGATTGTGACTCCACCCCCAGAGCGCTAAAGGGAGCCTAGAATTGCCCGAGGGGGTTGCCTGGGAATCTGTGTCTAAGGCAATTTCAGCGGGGCGCGCAGACTGTGATTTGGAGATTCGGACTGGCCTGGGTTGAAGAGTGCAACCAATTTCGGCTGCGCCCCCGGTACGGGGAGTTTACACGCCCAAAAAAGCGAGGTGCAGCGCTTGGTTGAGGAAGGAACTGGAGCACCGTCACTCTCCTCCCCACAACCGCCAAGGCAGAACTCCCGCCTGAGGCATTGGATCACGCCACGCCCATCCCTGCTTGAGACGTGCCCTCCTCCCTTATTTTTTTCTTTTTTTCCCCATATTTTTTTTTCTCTTTCTTTTTTTCTTCTTCATTCTCTTTACTCTCTTTTTTCCCCAGAACACTGACCTGATTAACTCTGGTCGCCAGCTTGCTTAAACAATCACAATGAGTCCATTCTGTAGATGTAAATTCTAGAACTACCGACATTTTCATCTCTTTCTCTCAGGAGTCATTAGACTATATAGTTTCTCTGGATGATTCCAGCATCCTTCTCTCACCTATCCAACCATATTCTACCCTTTACCTCTTTGAAAAAAGCTTCTTATCCCTTCTGCCTGTTCATTCTATTTCCAATTCTGCCACATCCCCGCCCTGTCTTCTCTCTCTTTCTCTGTGCTTTTCAACCAGCACTGCATACACACGGCTATGTAACTGTAGCTGGGAAATCCAGGTATATGCTTTAAACCGTTCTTTGTCCATCGGTTTTCTTCTTTTTTCCTTTTCTTTTCCCCTTTTTGACCCTTTTATGTAATTTATATTCCATATTATTCGCCCTCCCTCCTCTGTCTTTTCCCTTAACTTTTTCGTTTTCCCTCTCACCTTGCATGTTAGTTGAATTAGCCTGTGCATTTGCGTGCTCCTGCTCCCTGTGTGTTTGTCTGTCTGTTTTCTTTTCCAGGACTACCTCAAGAACCAAGCTAGAGTACACAAGGTGGAGAGTCCCAAATATCACTACGAATAGGAAAATAAAATAACCAAGGTCCCAACAAGAGAGACCAAGAGATACAATTCAAAAAACAATCTCTGAAAGGATAGGCCCTAGACAGTCAAAGAGTCTTCTTGGATATAGCAGCGCTCATAGATACAGAGAGCAAAACAGGTCTATAAAACCACCAAGAGCCGGAAAGCTAACTAAAATGACGAAACGAAAGAGCTCTCCTCCAAAGAAACCCCAAGAAGAAATGACAGCTAATGAACTGCTCAAAACAGATATCAGCAGCATCACTGAACAAGATTTTAGAATAATAATGGTAAAATTAATAGCTGAGCTTGAAAAAAACATAGGGGACATCAAAGAAACTATGGTTACAGACAGAACGAAAAATAAAAATAGTCATGAAGAATTTATAAATGCGATAAATGAGTTACATAATAAATTAGAGGCCTCCAATGAACGGATTGAAGAGGCAGAAAGGAGAATAAGTGATTTAGAAGACACCATTATAGAAAAACAAGAAGCTGACAAAAAAAAGAGACAAACTGATCCAGGAACAGGAAAGAAGAAATCGAGAGCTCAGCAATACGGTCAAACGCAACGGATACAATATCCGTATCATAGGAATACCAGAAGAGGAAGAGAGAGGGAAAGGTGCTGAAGGATTCCTGGAACAAATTATAGCAGAGAACTTCCCCGACCTGGGGAAGGAAGTAAATGTGGAAAGACAAGAGGCTCAGAGGACTCCTCTCAGACGTAACTTGAATCCATCTTCTGCACGACATATCATCGTAAAAATGGCAAACTACAAGGACAAAGAGAGAATTTTGATAGCAGCTAGGGAGAAAAGGACCCTAACATACAAAGGGAAACCAATCAGAGTGGTGACAGACCTATCTACTGAAACTTGGCAGGCCAGAAAGGAATGGCAGGAGATCTTCAATGTGATGAACAGTAAAAATATGCATCCAAGAATCCTCTCTCCAGCAAGCCTGTCATTCAAAAAGGAAGGAGAGATAAAAACCTTTCCAAATAAACAGAAATTGAAAGAATTTGTCACCACGAAGCCAGCCCTCCAAGAAATCCTGAGGGGGATGCTCTGAAGGAAAGGTTGCAAGGGACAAAGATACCAGAGACACCACCACAAACGTGAACCTACAAAAGATACAAACACTCTAAACCAACATATTTCAATAATAACACTGAATGTAAATGGGCTGAATGCTCCAATCAAAAGACATAGGGTAGCAGAATGGATTAAAAAACAAAATCCATCTATATGCTGTCTACAAGAAACTCATTTTAGACTGGAAGATACCTTCAGATTAAAAGTAAGGGGATGGAGAAATATATGTCATGCTACAAGAAATAAAAAAAAAGCCAGAGTAGCGATACTTATATCAGACAAACTGGACTTTAAATTTTTTTAATGTTTTATTTATTTCTAGGAGAGAGAGAGAGAGAGACAGCGTGAGCAGGAGAGGGTCAGAGAGAGAGGAGTCACAGACTCCG
>NW_024082229.1:226748-231934 GCF_003009895.1 Hyaena hyaena | reverse complement strand
GGCAATGAGAAAGAATGAAATCTGGCCATGTGTAGCAACATGGATGGACCTTGAGGGTGTTATGCTGAGCGAAATAAGTCAGGCAGAGAAGGACAAATATCATATGTTTGCACGTATAGGAGGATTAGGAGGAACTTGACGGAGGAACAAGGGGGAGAAGAAGAGGTGAAATAGTGGGGGACAGGGAGAGAAGCAAACCATGAGAGAGTCTTGAATGCTGACAAAAACTGAGGAGTGATGGATGTGGGGGAAGGGGGGGATGGGCATGGAGGAGGACACTTGTGGGGATGAGCACTGAGTGTTATGTGGAAATTAATTTGACAATAAACTATTTGTAAAAAAAAAAAATTCCTCAACAAACAAAGTCAAGGGCCAGATGGCTTCCCAGAGGGATTTACCAAACATTTAAAGAAGAGTTAATACCTATTCTTCTCAAACTTTTCCAATAGAAATGGCGGCCTCCAAACTCATTTTAGGAGGCCAGCATTACCTTGATTCCAAAACCATACAAAGACCTCAGTAAAAAATGGAATTAGAAGCCAATATCCCTGATGAACATGGATGCAAATATTCTCAACAAGATACAAGCAAATTGAATCTAACAGTACATGAAAATAATTATTCACCACGATCAAGTGGGATTTATTCCTGGGATGCCAGGGTATTCAATATTTGCAAATCAGTTAACATGATAACCACATTAATAAAAGAAAAGATAAGAACCATGTGACCCTCCCAATAGATGCATAAAAAGCACTTCACAAAGTACAGCATCCATTCTTGATTAAAAAAAAACAAACTCTCAACGAAGTAGAGATAGAGGGAATACACCTCAACAGCATAAAGGCCATGTAAGAAACACCAATAGAGTTTATCATTTTCAATGCAGAAACAGTGAGAGCTTTTGCTGTAAGGTCAGGAACAAGATAGGGATGTCCACTCTCAACATTGTTATTTAATATAGTTCTGGAAGTCCTGGCCTTAGCAATCAGACAACAAAAAGAAATAAAAAGCATCCAAATCATTAAGGAAGAAGTCTAACTTTCACTATTTATAGATGACCTGGTACTCAATGTAGAAAACTCAAAATTTCCACCAAAAACTTACTAGAACTGGAACACGAATTCAGTAAGTTCACAGGGTACAAATACAATGTATAGAAATCTGTTGCATTTTTATACACCAATAATGAAGCAGCAGAAAAAGAAATCAAAGAACCATTTACAATTGCAACAAAAAATGTAAGATACCTAGGAATAAACCTAACTAAGGAGGTGAAAGATTTGTAGTCTGAAAACTGTAAAACACTTATGAAAGAGCTTGAAAATGATACAGGAAATAGAAAAGCCAGTCTATGCTCATGGACTGGAAAAATATATATTGTTAAGTTGACACTACCCAAAGCAATTCACACATTTAATGCAATCCTTATCAAAATACCACCAACATTTTTCACAGATAGAACAAACATTTCAGAATTTGTATGAAATCATAAAAGACCTCTAATAGCTAAAGCAATCTTTACAAAGAAAATCAAAACTGGAGTCTTCACATTTATGGACTTTAAGCTATATTGCAAAGCTGGAGTCATCAAGGCAATATGGTAGTGGCAAAACAAAAACAAAAACAACAACCAACCAACCAAACAAACAAACAAAAAAAAGCTCAGAAACACAGATCAACGAAACAGAATAGGAAACATAGAAATATCCCACAACTATATGGTCGACTAGTCTTTGAGAAAGCAAGAAAGAATATTTAATGAAAAAAAGAAAGAGTCTTTTCAACAAATGTTTATGGGAAAACTGGACAGCAACATGCAGAATAATGAATCTGGGCCACTTTCTGACTGTACACAAACATATATTCAAAATGGATTAAAGTCCTCAATGTGAGACAAGAAACTATCAAAATCCTAGAGAACACAGGCAGCAACCTTTTTTACATAGTCTGTAGCAACTTCTTACTAGACACGTCTTCTGAAGCAATGGAAACAAAAGCAAATATGAACTATTAGGATATCATCAAGATAAAAACTTCTGCACAGCAAAGGAAACAATCAACACAATTAAAAGGCAACCTTCAGAATGGGAGAAGAAATATGCAAATGCATATCTGAAAAAGGGTTAGGATCCAAAATCTATAAAGAATTTGTCAAAGTAAACACCCCCAAAACACATAATCCAGTTAATAAATGCGCAGAAGACATGATTAGCCATTCTTACAAAGAACACATACAGACGGCTAACAGATTCATGAAAAGATGGTCAAGATAGTGCTAAAATGCTTGCATTGAAAATAGGAAACTTTTCAAATCTATAATTTAAGCTTCCATTTCAAGAAAATAGAAAAAGTGCAAACTAAACCCAAAGCAATATATTTATTAAAAAAAAAAAAAAACTAAACCCAAAGCAAGGGGAAGGAAGAAAATAATAAAGATCAGAGTAGAAATCAATGAAGTTGAAAACAAAATCAATATGTAAAAATCAATGAAGCGCATAGCTTGTTCCTTGAGATATAAATAAATTTGAAAAGCCTCTACTACATCCGTTTGAAGTCAAGGAAACCAAGTTATTTGAAGTTAAAAGAAGCAAAGAGAATTTCCTTTTCTTCTTCTTCTTCTTCTTCTTCTTCTTCTTCTTCTTCTTCTTCTTCTTCTTCTTCTTCTTCTTCTTCTTCTTCTTCTTCTTCTCCTCCTCCTCCTCCTCCTCCTCCTCCTCCCTCTCCTTCTCATTCTCCTTCTTCTTATTATTAGTATAGTTGACACTCAATGTTACATCAGTTTCAGGTGTACAACATAGTAATTCACAAGTCTGTATGCTATGCCATGCTCACCATAGGCGTGGCTACCAAGTGTCACCATACAATACTATTAAAATACCATTGACTGTATTTATTATGCTGTGCCTTTTATTCCCAAAATATATTCATTCTGTAACTTAAAGCCTCTATCTCACACTCCTCTTTACCCGTGTTGCCTGTCCCCCCATTCCTCTCCCCTCAGGCAACCATCAGTTTATTTTTTTGTATTTATAAGTCCGGCATTGCTTTTTTGTTTGCTTGCTTATTCATTCCTTTTGTTTCCTTATTTTTAGGTTCCACATATAGGTGAAATCATATGGTATTTGTGTTTTTCAGTCTGACCTATTTCATTTAACATAATACCCTCTATATTCATCCATGTTGTCATAAATGGCAGGATCTGATTCTTTTTATGGGCGTGTACTATTCTGTGCACACTGGCACACACACACATCATCATCATCATTCTTATACATTCATCTATTGGTGGACACTTAGGTTATTTTCATACCTTGGCTATTGTAAGTAATACTGCAATAAATGTAGAGATGCATGTATCTTTTCCAGTTGGCATTTTTGTTTTCTTCGGGTAAATACCAATAGTGGAACTACCGGATCATATGTATTTCTTATTTAAAAATGTTTATTTATTGGGGCACCTGGGTGGCTCAGTCAGTTAAGCGTCCAACTTTTGCTCAGGTCATGACCTCATGGTTCGTTGATTAGAGCCCTGCATCGGGCTCTGTGCTGAAAGCCAGCTCAGAGCCTGGAGCCTTTTCAGATTTTGTGTCTCCCTCTCTCTCTGACCTTCCCCTGCTCACGCTTTCTCTCTCTCTCAGAAATAAATAAAACATTCAAAAATTTTTAAAAACGTTTATTCATTCATTTATAAAGTGTGCATGCAAGTGGGGAGGGGAACAGAAGAAGGGGAGAGGGAACCCCAAGTAGGCTTCCCGCTTTCAGCGTAGAGCATGAGGTAGATTCGATCTACTGAACAATGAGATTATGATCTGAGCTGAAATCAGGAGATGGATGCTTAACCGACTGACCCACCCAGGCACATCTTGAACAAGCAATTCTATAGCTGATCTATCAGAAGAAATACTGCTTCTTAAAAAAAAAAAAAATTAGGACAGCAACATGCAGAAGAATGAAACTAGATCATTTTCTCACACCATGCACAAAAATAAACTCAAAATGGATAAAGGACCAGAACGTGAGACAGGAAATCATCAAAACCCCAGAGAAGAAAGCAGGAAACAACTTTCTTGACCTCTACCATAGCAATTTCTTCCTTGACATATCCCCAAAAGCAAAAGAATCAAGAGCAAAAATAAACTATTGGGACCTCATCAAGATTAAAAGCTTCTGCAAGGCAAAGGAGACATTCCATAAAACTAATAGACAACCGACGGAATGGGAAAAGATAGTTGCAAATGACATATCAGATAGAGGGTTAATATCCAAAATCTATAAGGAACGCACCAAACTCCACACCCGAAAAACAAACAACCCAGTGAAGACATGGGCAGAAGATATGAACAGACACTTCTCCAAAGAGGACATCCAGATGGCCCACAGACACATGAAACGATGCTCAGCATCCTTCCTCATCAGGGAAATACAAATCAAAACCACACTTAGATACCACCTCACACCAGTCAGAGTGGCTAAAATGAGCAAATTAGAAGTCTCTAGATGCTGGCGAGGATGTGGAGAAATGTGCACCCTCCTACACTGTTGGTGGGGATGTCAACTGGTGCAGCCCCTCTGGAGAACAGTGTGGAGGTTCCTCAAAAAATTAATAATAGAAATCCCATATGACCCAGCAATAGCACTGCAAAGAATATCCCCAAGGGATTCAGGAGTGTTGATGCATAGGAGCACATGGACCCCAATGTTCATAGCAGCACTCTCCACAATAGCTAAAACATGGAAAGAGTCTAAGTGTCCATCAACGGACGAATGGATCAAGAAGATGTGGTTTATCTATACGATGGAATACTACATAGCAATGAGAAAGAATGAAATCTGACCATGTGAAGCAACATGGATGGACCTTGAGGATGTTATGCTGAGCGGAATAAGTCAGGTAGAGAAGGACAAATACCATATGTTTGCATGTATAAGAGGATTAGGAGGAACTTAACGGAGGACCAAGGGGGAGAAGGAAGGGGGAAATAGTGGGGGAGAGGGAGAGAGAGCAAACCATGAAAGACTCTTGAATGCTGAGAACAAACTGAGGACTGATGGGTGTGGGAGGGGAAGGGGGAGATGTGCATGGAGGAGGGCACTTGTGGGGATGAGCACTGGGTGTTATATGGAAACCAACTTGACAATAAACTATTTGTAAAAAAATTAATGTTTTATTTTAAATTTTTAAA
>NW_024082229.1:219549-226720 GCF_003009895.1 Hyaena hyaena | reverse complement strand
GAGAGAGAGAGAGAGAGAGAGAGAGAGAGAGAGAGAGAGAGAGAGAGAGAGAGCATGAGCTGGGGAGGGTCAGAGAGAGAGAGAGAAAGAATCTGAAACAAGCTCCAGGCTCTGAGCTGGCTGTCAGCACAGAGCCGGACGCTGGGCTTGAACCCACTAACCATGCGATCATGACCTGAGGTGAAATCGGACGTTCAACCGATGGAGTCACCCAGGCGTCCCAAAATACAGCTTTTGAATGAATTTCCAAGAATCTATTATAGTTTCTCAACTGGGGATGAATTTTTCATGGACACTAATAAAGCAGTTGTTCTTGATTTTAGCCATTTCTAATAGGTGTGCAGTGATATCTAATTGTAGTTTTGATTTGTGCTTCCCTGAGGATCAGTGATGTTGAGCATCTTTTCACATATCTGTTGGCCATCTGTATGTCTTCTTTGGAAAATTGTCCATTCAGGTTCTCTGCCCATTTTTATTTTTTAAAATTTTTATGAATGTTTTATTTTTATTTTTAATTTTTTGTTTTATTTATTTTTGAGACAGAGATAAACAGAGCACGAGTGGGGGAGGGGAGAGAGACATAGAATCTGAAACAGGCTCCAGGCTGAGCTGTCAGCACAGAACTCTGTGGGGCTCTAACCCACAAACCATGTGATCATGACCTGAGCCAAAGTTGGAAGCTTAACCAATTGAGCCACCAGGCACCCCTTATTTTTATTTTAGAGTTGGAGAAAGACAGAGCATGAGAGGGGGAAGAGCAGAGAGACAGAGAGATACAGAAACCGAAGCCGGCTCCAGGCTCTGAGCTGTCAGCACAGAGCCCAACACGGGACTCGAACCCAGGAATGTAAGATCATGACCTGAGCCAAAGTCGGAGGCTTACAAGACTCAGCCACCCAGGCGCCCCACTCTGCCCATTTTTTAATTAGATTCTTACTTTGGTGTTGAGTTCTATAAGTCCTTAACATATTTTGGATATTAAACTCTTATTGGATATATCATTTGCATTTATCTTATTCTATTCAGTAGTTTGGCTTTTCATTTTGTTGAAGATTTCCTTTGCTGTGCAAAGGCTTTTTACTTTGGCGTATTCCTGGATAGTTTGTATTGTTTTTATTTTCGTGCCTAAGAGAAATAACTACAAAAATGCTGCTAAATATGATATTCAAGAGATTAATTCCTGTTTTTAAGGAGTTTTATGTTTTCAGGCCTCACATAGATCTTTTATCCATTTTGAGGATCTTTTTAATGCTTTTTTAAAAACATTTATTCTGGGAGAGAAAGAAAAACAGCGTGAGCAGGGGAGGGTCAGAGAGAGAGGGAGACACAGAATCTGAAACACGCTCTGGGCTCTGAGCTAGCTGTCAGTACAGAGCCCGACGCGGGGCTCGAACCCACGAACCGTGAGATCATGACCTGAGCCGATGTCGGACGCTTAACCGACTGAGCCAAGGAAGCGCCCCTACCATTGTTTATTCTCGCCTCCTTTGTCACAAATTAATTGATCATATATGTGTAGATTGATTTCAAGGGTATGTATTCTGTTTCATTGATCTATGCATCTATTTTTGTGGCAGTTCCCTACTGTTTCAATAATCCCAGCATTGTGGAATGTTTTTACAAGCTTTCTTTCCTCTTCTAGTTTTTGGAATAGTTTGAGAAGGATAGGGATCACTCTTCTTTAAATATGTGGTAGAATTTCCCTGTGAATTCCTCCGTTCTTGGAATTTTATATTTTGGTAGTTTTTTCATTTCTGATTGAATTTCATTACTAGTAATAAAGATTCTATTTTTTTCTGATTCAATTTTGGGAGATTGGATGTTTTGTTTTGATTTGTTTTGTTTTACAAATAGTTTTGTAAAAGTTTTCAAGTTGGTTTCCATACAACACCCAGTGCTCACCCCACAAGTGCCCTCCTCCATGCCCATCTCCCACCTCCCCCCCACACCCATCAGTCCTCAGTTTGTTCTCAGCATTCAAGTCTTCATTGGTTTATCTCTCTCCCTCTCCCCCACTCTTTCCCCCCTTCTTCTCCCCCTTGGTCCTCCTTTAAGATCCTCCTAATCCTCTTATACATGCAAACATATGGTATTTGTCCTTCTCTGCCTGACATTTCACTCAGCATAACACCCTCAAGGTCCATCCATGTTGCTACACATGGCCAGATTATATTCTTTCTCATTGCCATGTGGTATTCCATCATATAGATAAACCACATCTTCTTGATGCATTCGTCCGTGGATGGACACTTAGGCTCTTTCCATGTTTTGGCTATTGTTGAGAGTGCTGCTATGAACATTGGGGTCCATGTGCTCCTATGCATCAGCACTCCTGAATCCCTTGGGTAAATTTCTAACAGTGCTATTGCTGGGTCATATGGGATTTCTATTTTTAATTTTTTGAGGAACCTCCACACTGTTCTCCAGAGGGGCTGCACCAGTTGACATCCCCACCAACAGTGTAGGAGGGTGCACATTTCTCCACATCCTCGCCAGCATCTAGAGACTTCTAATTTGCTCATTTTAGCCACTCTGACTGGTGTGAGGTGGTATCTAAGTGTGGTTTTGATTTGTATTTCCCTGATGAGGAAGGATGCTGAGCATCGTTTCATGTGTCTGTGGGCCATCTGGATGTCCTCTTTGGAGAAGTGTCTGTTCATATCTTCTGCCCATTTCTTCACTGGGTTGTTTGTTTTTCGGGTGTGGAGTTTGGTGCGTTCCTTATAGATTTTGGATATTAACCCTCTATCTGATATGTCATTTGCAACTATCTTTTCCCATTCCGTCGGTTGTCTATTAGTTTTATGGAATGTCTCCTTTGCCTTGCAGAAGCTTTTAATCTTGATGAGGTCCCAATAGTTTATTTTTGCTCTTGATTCTTTTGCTTTTGGGGATGTGTCAAGGAAGAGTTGCTGCGGTGGAGGTCAAGGAGGTTGTTTCCTGCTTTCTCCTCTAGGGTGTTGATGATTTCCTGTCTCACGTTCAAGTCCTTTATCCATTTTGAGTTTATTTTTGTGTATGGTGTGAGAAAATGATCTAGTTTCATTCTTCTGCATGTTGCTGTCCAGTTCTCCCAGCACCATCTGTTAAAGAGGCTTTTTTTCCATTGGAGAATCTTCCCTGCTTTGTCAAAATTTAGTTGGCTGTATACTTTTGTGTCCACTTCTGAGTTCTCAATTCTGTTCCATTGGTCTATGTGTCTGTTTTTTTGCCATTATCATACTGTCTTGATGATGACAGCTTTGTAGTAGAGGCTAAAGTCTGGGATGGTGATACCTCCCGTTTTGGTTTTACTCTTTAGTATTACTTTGGCTATTCGGGGTCTTTTGTGGTTCCATACAAATTTTAGGATAATGTGTTCTAGTTTTGAGAACTATGCTGGTGCAATTTTGATTGGGATTGCATCGAATGTGTAGATTGCTTTGGGTAGTAATGATATTTTAACTATATTTATTCTTCCAATCCATGAGCATGGAATGTTTTTCCATTTCTTTGTGTCTTCTTCAATTTGCTTCATAAGTTTTCTATAGTTTTCATCATATACATCTCATGTATTTTTGGTTAGGTTTATTCCTAGGTACTTTTTGGTTTTTTGTGCAATTGTGAATCGGATCAGTTTCTTGATTTCTCCTTCTGTTGCTTCATTTGTGGTGTATAAGAATGCAACCAATTCCTGTACGTTGATTCTGTACACTACAACATTGCTGAATTCATAGATGAGTTCTAGGAGGCTTCTGTTGGACTCTGTCGGGTTTTCTATGTAGAGTATAATGTTGTCTGAGAAAAGTGGAAGTTTGACTTCTTCTTTGCCAATTTTGATGCCTTTGATTTCCTTTTGTTGTCTCATGGCGGAGGCTAGGACTTCCAGCACTATGTTAAACAGCAGTGGTGAGAGTGGACATCCCTGTCGTGTTCCTCTTCTCAGGGAGAAATCTCTCAGTTTTTCCCCGTTGAGGATGATGTTAGCTGAAGGCTTCTCATAGATGGCTTTTATGAAGTTTAAGTAAGTTCCTTCTATCCCGATTTTCTCGAGGGTCTTTATGAAGAGATGTTGTATTTGGTCAAATGCTTTTTCTGCAACTATCGACAGGATCATATGGTTTTTCTCTTTTCTTTTGTTGATGTGATGTATCACATTGATTGATCTGAGAATATTGAACCAGCCCTGTAACCCAGGAATGAATCCCACTTGATCTTGGTGGATCATTCTTTTTATCTGCTGTTGGATTCGATTTGCACGTATCTTGTTGAGGATTTCTGCATCAGTATTCATCAAGGATATTGGCCTGCAGTTCTCTTTTTTTCTGAATCTCTGTCTGACTTGGGAATCAGAGTGATGCTAGCTTCATAAAATGAGTCCGGGAGTTTTCCTTCGATTTCTATTTTTTGGAATAGCTTGAGAAGAATGGGTATTAATTCCGTTTTAAATGTCTGGTAGAACTCCCCTGCGAAGGAACAGGTCCAGGGCTTTTATTTGTTGGAAGATTTTTGATAACTCATTCGGTTTCTTCACTCATTATGGGTCTGTTCAGATTTTGTATTTCTTCCCTTGTGGATTTTGGTTGTGAGTGTGTGTATAGGAATTTTTCCATTTCTTTTAAGTTGTCCAATTGGTTGGCATATAATTTTTCATAATATTCCCTGATAATTACTTATATTTCTGAGGGTTTGGTTGTAATCAGTCCATTTTCACTCATGATTTTGTCTATTTGGGTGCTCTCTCTTTTCTTTTTGAGAAACCTGGCTAGAGGCTTGTCAATTTTGTTTATTTATTCAAAGAACCAATTCTTGATTTCATGGATCTGATAAATTGTTTCTTTGGTCTCTATGTTGTTTTTTTCTGATCTGATTTTTACTATTTCTCTTCTTCTATTGGGTTTGGGGTGCTCTTGTTGCTCTGCCTCTAGCTCCTTTAGGCAAGTTGTTAGATTTGGCACTTGCACTTTCTCTAATTTCTTGAAATAGGCCTGGAGAGCAATGTACTTTCCTCTTAGGACTGCCTTTGCCGCATCCCATAGATTTTGGATTGTTGTATCTTCATTTTCATTTGTTTCTATATATTTTTTAATATATTCTCTAATTGCCTGATTGGCACATTCATTCTTTAGTAGGGTGTTCTTTAACCTCCATGTTTTTGGAGGTTTTCCAGACTTCTTCCTGTGATTGATTTCAAGTTTCAAAGCATGATCTAAGAGTGTGCATGGTATGATTTCAATTCTTTTATATTTATTGAGGGCTGCTTTATGTCCCAGTATGTGATCTATCTTGGAGAATGTGCCGTGCACACTTGAGAAGAAAGTGAATTCCATGACTGCATGTTCTAGAGTTCTAAATATATCTGTCAGATCCATCTGGTCCATTCTGTCATTCAAGTCCATTGTTTCTTTAGTGATTTTCTCTCTGGTTGATCTATCCATTGCTGTAAGCAGAGTATTAAAGTCCCCTGCTATTAGTACATTCTTATCTATCTTGTTTCTGTTTGTGATTGTTTTAAATATTTAGGTGCTCTCATATTCTGAGCGTAGACATTTATAATTGTTAGTTCTTCCTGATTGATAGACCCTGTAACTATTATGTAATGCCCTTCTTCATCCCTTGTTATTGTCTTTAATTTAAAGTACAGTTTGTCTGATATAAGTATAGCTACACCGGCATTCTTTTGATTTCCTGTAGCATGATAGATATTTCTCCATCCCCTTACTTTTAATCTGAAGGTATCTTCAGGTCTAAAATGAGTTTCTTGTAGACAGCATATAGATGGATTTTGTTTTTTATCCATTCTGCTACCCTATGACTTTTGATTGGAGCATTCAGCCCATTTACATTCAGTGTTATTATTAAAATATGTGGGTTTACAGTCTTTGTATTTTTTGTAGGATTCATGTTTGTGGTGGTGTCTCTGGTGTCTTTGTTCCTTGCAATTTTTTCAGAGCGTCCCCCTCAGGATTTCTTTTAGGGCTGGCTTAGTGGTGACAAATTCTTTTAATTTCTGTTTATTTGGAAAGACTTTTATCTCTCTTTCTATTTTGAATGACAGGCTTGCTGGATAGAGGATTCATGGCTGCCTATTTTTTCTGTTCATCACACTGAAGATCTCTTTCCATTCCTTTCTGGCCTGCCACGTTTCAGTAGATAGGTCTGTCACCACTCTGATAGGTTTCCCTTTGTATGTTATGGCCCTTTTCTCCTTAGCTGCTTTCAAAATTCTCTCTTTGTCCTTGTATTTTGCCATTTTTACTATGATATGCTGTGCAGAAGATGGATTCAAATTACGTCTGAGGGGAGTCCTCTGAGTCTCTTGTATTCAACGTTTACTTACTTCCCCAGGTTGAGGAAGTTCTCTGCTATAATTTGTTCCAGGACTCCTTCAGCACCTTTCCCTCTCTTTTCCTCTTCTGAGATTCCTATGATACGGATATTGTTCCGTTTGACCGTAGCGTTGAGCTCTCGAACTCTTCTTTCATGGTCCTGGATCAGTTTGTCTCTTTTTTTCTCAGTTTCCTCTTTTTCTATAATGGTGTCTTCTAAATCACTTCTTCTCCTTTCTGCCTCTTCAATCCGTGCATTGGATGCCTCCTATTTATTATGTATGTCATTTACCGCATTTTTTAATTCATCATGCCTATTTTTATGCTTTATGTTGTTTGTAGCCATAGTTTATTTGATGTCTCTATGCTTTTTTCAAGCCTAGCTATTAATTTTATGATTATTGTTCCAAAATCTTGTTCAGGTATGCTGCTTATATATGTTTTGAGGAGTTCATTAGCTGTCAATTCTTGGAATTTCTTTGGAGGAGAGCTCTTTTGTTTCGTCATGTTTGTTAGCTTTCTATTTCTTGTTAGTTTTTTTAAATTTTTTTTAATGTTTTATTTATTTCTAGGAGAGAGAGAGAGAGACAGCGTGAGCAGGGGAGGGTCAGAGAGAGAGAGAGTCACAGACTGAAACAGGCTCCAGGCTCAGAGCCGGCAGTCAGCAGAGAGCCCGACGCGGGCCTCGAACCCACGAACCGCGAGATCATGACCTAAGCGAAAGTCGGACGCTCAACCGACTAAGCCACCCAGGCGCCCCATATTTCTTGTTAGTTTTAAAAACTTGTTATGCACTCTGCACCTGTGAGTACTACTGTATTAAAGAAGGCTCATTGACTGCCCAGGGCCTGTCCGCTCAGGAA
>NW_024082229.1:162979-217026 GCF_003009895.1 Hyaena hyaena | reverse complement strand
AGGATCTCCTGCCATTCCTTTCTGGCCTGCCACGTTTCAGTAGATAGGTCTGTCATCACTCTGATAGGTTTCCCTTTGTATGTTATGGCCCTTTTCTCCTTAGCTGCTTTCAAAATTTTCTCTTTGTCCTTATACTTTGCCATTTTTACTATGATATGTCGTGCAGAAGATGGATTCAAATTACGTCTGAGGGGAGTTCTCTGAGCCTCTTGTATTTCAACGTTTACTTACTTCCCCAGGTTGAGGAAGTTCTCTGCTATAATTTGTTCCAGGACTCCTTCAGCACCTTTCCCTCTCTTTTCCTCTTCTGAGATTCCTATGATACGGATATTGTTCCGTTTGACCGTAGCGTTGAGCTCTCGAACTCTTCTTTCATGGTCCTGGATCAGTTTGTCTCTTTTTTTCTCAGTTTCCTCTTTTTCTATAATGGTGTCTTCTAAATCACTTCTCCTTTCTGCCTCTTCAATCCGTGCATTGGATGCCTCCTATTTATTATGTATGTCATTTACCGCATTTTTTAATTCATCATGCCTATTTTTATGCTTTATGTTGTTTGTAGCCATAGTTTATTTGATGTCTCTATGCTTTTTTCAAGCCTAGCTATTAATTTTATGATTATTGTTCCAAAATCTTGTTCAGGTATGCTGCTTATATATGTTTTGAGGAGTTCATTAGCTGTCAATTCTTGGAATTTCTTTGGAGGAGAGCTCTTTTGTTTCGTCATGTTTGTTAGCTTTCTATTTCTTGTTAGTTTTTTTAAATTTTTTTTAATGTTTTATTTATTTCTAGGAGAGAGAGAGAGAGACAGCGTGAGCAGGGGAGGGTCAGAGAGAGAGAGAGTCACAGACTGAAACAGGCTCCAGGCTCAGAGCCGGCAGTCAGCAGAGAGCCCGACGCGGGCCTCGAACCCACGAACCGCGAGATCATGACCTAAGCGAAAGTCGGACGCTCAACCGACTAAGCCACCCAGGCGCCCCATATTTCTTGTTAGTTTTAAAAACTTGTTATGCACTCTGCACCTGTGAGTACTACTGTATTAAAGAAGGCTCATTGACTGCCCAGGGCCTGTCCGCTCAGGAATTATTCTTTGATACTCTCTTCCTCTCTCTGGATCTCTCTCTTCCTCTTCTGGGATTTCTATGATACAGATATTGTTGGGTTTGACTGTATCGCTGAGCTCTCGAACTCTTCTTTCATGTTCCTGGATCAGTTTGTCTCTTTGTTTCTCAGTTTCCTCTTTTTCTATAATGGTGTCTTCTAAATTACTTATTCTCCTTTCTACCTCTTCAATCCGTGCATTGGAGGCCTGTAATTTATTATGTATCACATTTATCCCTTTTTTTAATTCATCATGCCTATTCTTATTCTCCATGTTGTCTGTAGCCTTAGTTTCTCTGATGTCCCTATGCTTTTTCAGGCCCAGCTTTAAATTTTATGATTATTATTCTAAAATCTTGTTCAGTTATGCTTCTTATATCTAATTTGAGCATTTCATTAGCTGTCAGTTCTTCTTGGAATTTCTTTGGAGGAGAGCACTTTCGTTTCGTCATTTTAATTAGCTTTCTGGTTTTTGTTAGTTTTAAAGACTTGTTATGCTCTCTGCCCCTGTTAGTACTGCTGTATCCAAGAAGGCTCTTTGACTTTCCAGGGCCTATTCTTTCAGAGAGTTTTTTTTTAATGGTATCTCTTGGTCTCTCTTGCTGAGACCTTGGTTATTTTATTTTCCTACTGGTAGTGGTATTTGGGACTCTCCAGCATGTGTACTTTGGCTTGTTTCTTGAGGTAGCCCTGGAGAAGAAACAGACAGACAAACACACAGGGAGCAGAGGCACACAAACGCACAGAAAATCCAACTAACCTGCAAACCGAGAGGGAAAATGAAAAATTTATGAGCAAAGACGGAGGAGCGAAGGCGAATAATAGAAAATTTAAAAATACATAAAAGGGTAAAAAATAAGAAAAGAAAAGGAAGAAAGAAGAAAACCGATGGACAAAGAAAGGTTTAAAGCATATAACCCGATTTCCCAGCTACAATTATATAACCGGGTGTATGCAGTGCTGGTTGAAGAGCATAGAGAAAGAGAGAGAAGATGGGCGGGGATGAGGCAAAATTGGAAATAGAATGAACAAACACAAGGGATAAGAAGCTTTTTTCTTTCTTTTTTTTTTTTTTTTACAAATAGTTTATTGTCAAATTAGTTTCCACATAACACTCAGTGCTCATCCCCACAAGTGTCCTCCTCCATGCCCATCCCCCCTCCCCCCCACATCCATCAGTCCTCAGTTTTTCCAGCATTCAAGAGTCTCTCATGGTTTGCCTCTCTCCCTTTCCCCCACCATTTCCCCCCTTCTTCTCCCCCTTGTTCCTCCATCAAGTTCCTCCTAATCCTCCTATGCGTGCAAACATATGATATTTGTCAAGAAGCTTTTTTCAAAGAGCTAAAGGGTGGAATATGGTTGGATAGGTTAGAGAAGGACCCTGGTATTATCCAGAGAAACTATATAGTCTAATTACTCCTGAGAGAAACAGATGCAAAGGTCGGTAGGTGTAGAATTTACATCTACAGAATGGACTAAGCGTGACTGTTTAAGCAAGTCAGTGACCAGAGTTAATCAGGTCAGTGTTCGGGGGGGAAAAATGCGGGTGGGGGAGAGAGCAGCTCTCAAGCAAGGATTGGTGTGGTGTGATCCAATGAGTCATGCGGGAGTTCTGCCTTGGCGACTGTGGGAAGAAGAGTGGTAGCATTCCAGTCCCTTCTTAAACCAAGCGCTGCACCTCACTATTTAGGGTGTGTAAACTCCCCAGGCCGGGGACACAGCCAAGGTGGGTTGTGCTTTTTAACCCAGGCCAGGCCTAGTTTCCAAATCCCAGTCCATGCCCCCACTGAAATTGCTATAGACACAACCTCACAGGTGATCCCCTCGGGGCAATTCCAAGCCTCTTGCTCAGCCCTGGGGGTGGAGCCAGAATCGCTGTTACCTTCTCTTCCCGGTAGGGTTGGCGAGCATGGGCAGGGGTTTGCCTGTGGGACGCGCCAGGCCCACTGGATAGAGAGAAACCAGGTCCCTCTGTGTCTCCTCACCAAAACACGAACTCGCGGGTAAATGTCCTAGTTTTTAAGCTCTTCGCTTTCCCTCTAGAATTCCAGCCAGCCAGGAGCACGGAGGCCCAGTAAGTGTGCGCCTCTCCTCCAGGAGTCCGGCCAGCGAGGAGCACAATGGTGTGGAGGCACGCAGCTCCTCTAAGGGTCCAGCCAGCCAGGAGCACAAAGTAGTGGTCAGGGCGCAGCCCCTCCAGGACGAGTTTTCGTGCGGGACCTTGCGCGCAGGGATTTCGCGTGCAGGGTCTTTCTGTGCCCCGAGCGGAGGTTTTTCTGTTTTCCAGCGACAGAGACCGTGTCTTGAGCGGTTTCAGACTCTCTCTTTTTCCCCTCTCACTCCCCGCAGACGGGGATCGCCCCCGTCCCTCCAGTCTCCGATCCCGGCCCGATTTTATCTTCCCCAGTTCGCACTCATGTTAGAAGGCTTTCTCAGTGGATTCTGCGTCCTTTTTCTCCCAATCTCTTGGGTTCTGTAAGGTTTCCTATGGCTTCAGATCTTTTCCGTGCGAGATATGGGGGTGAGTGCAATGTATGGAGCTCCCTACTACTCTGTCATCTTCCCCCTCCTTTGGGAGATTGTATGTTTTCAGTAATGTATTCATTTCCTCTAGGTTGCCCAACTTGTTGGCACATGATTATTTGTAATGTTGTATTATAATCCTTTGCATGTCTATAGTGTTCTATTATAATCCTTTGCATGTTGCTTTTCCTCTTTCATTTCTGATTTTATTTATATGGGCCGTTTTTCTTTTTTTCTTGATGAACTTGGATAAGGTTTTACCAATTTTGTTTATCTTTTTAAATAACCAGGTCTTGGTTTCATTGATTCTTTATTGCTTTCTAAGTCTCTATGTCATTTATTTCTGCTCTGACCTTCATTATTTCTTTCCTTACTTACTTGGGGTTTTGTTTGTTCTTTTCTTTACAATTCCTTTTGGTGTAAGGTTAGATTTTTTTTAATTTGAGCTTTTTCTTATTTTTATGAGGTGGGGTTGCATCTATCATTATGTTTTCCTCTTAAAATTGCTTTTGCTGCATTCCAAATTTTTGGCCCAATGTGTTATTTTTGCTTGTCCCCATATACTTTCTAATTTCTACTTTGATTGCTTCATTTACCATTTGTTGAAGAGACATTCTTTTCTCATTGGATATTCTGCCTTGTTGAAGATTGACCATAGAGTTGTGAGATTATTTCTGGATTTTCTATTTTGTTCCAGTGATCTATGTGTATATTTTTGTGCCAGTGCCATAATTTTTTATTACCACAGCTTTGTAATATAACTTGAAGTCCAGAACTGTGATGTCTCCAGCTTTGATTTTTCTCCCTAACGTTGCTTTGGATAAAAGCAAAAGACTCCCAAGAGTCTTTGGTGGTTCCATTCAAACTTTAGGACCTTTTTCCTAGCTCTACAAAAAATTCTGTTGGTATTTTGATTGCCATTACATTAGATATGTAGATTGCTTTGGGCATTCTAGACATTTTAACAATATTTGTTCTTCTAATCCATGAGCATGGGATGTCTTTTCATTGCTTTGTGTCATCTTCAGTTTCTTTCATTGGTGTTTTATAGTTTTCACGTATAGGTCTTTCACCTCTTTGGTTATATTTATTCCTAGATATGTTATTATTTTTGGTGCAGTTATAAATGTGATTGATTCCTTAATTTCTCTTTCTGCTGTTTCATTATTGGTATATAGAAATTCAATATATATGTTGATTTTGTTTATTGGAATTGCCCTCGATTTGTTTAGCTACCTGAAGAAGCGACCATAAAGATATTCTTAAATAATGATGAACACTTTCACTGTTCTTTCTCAATGAAGCAAAGTAAAATGTAAAACTGAAGAAAAGCAGGAAAGCCTCACATTTCAAAACTTGATAAAAGGCAAACATTTGTGAATAAGAAAAAGTGACAAGATGGGGAAAGTCCTTCAGGGCTGTCAGCTGGGCTTGTGTGGTACTATCAGAACAGGTAAGCATCTGGAAGATCTCATGTGATGACAAAGCCAAGGAGGCTTGTTCCAAATGAGCAAACCCAAAGGAGCACATTTTCCAAATGAACTGAAAGTGAAGAAAATTTTTAACAAATTAGCCCATCTTCTTTATAACTAGATGTAAGCAACTTCATTAAATTATTTTCTATACAGTGTACTGTTTTGGCCTCCCAGCAACCCTATGTGGTATGAGTTTTTAAGGACTTCTGTTGTATAGATTAAAAATATTTAATAGAATTTTAAAGCATAAAGCTACTTATCGATAAATGGAACGCATTTGTTACTTTAATCTTTCCTACTAAAATTACCTGTCCTATGCCTGATTGCCTCAGAAACATGTTCCCTATTAAATAATCATGTCGTAAGACTTTATGGAAATCACTGTGCTGTCTATTTATGGGCAAAAGAGAAAAAGAGTAAGAAAAGAAAACATATGCTCCATATGCTCTCCATTCTTCAGGAATTCTTTATTATTTTTTAAAAATGTTTTAATTTTATTTAAATCTAACTTGGTGAACATATAGTATAATATGATTTTGGAAGTAGAATTTAGTGATTCATCACTAACATATAATACCTAGTGCTCATCCCAAGTGCCCTCCTTAGTGCCCATCACCCATCTAACCCATCCCCGCATCCAACACCCACCAACAATACTCATTCTGTTTTCTGTATGTAAGGGTCTCTTATGGCTTGCTTCCCTCTTTCTTTTTATATCATTTTTCCTTCCCTTCCACTATGTTCATCTCTTTTATTTCTTAAATTCCATATATGGATGAAATCGTATGATATTTATCTTTCTCTGGGTGACTATTTTGCTCAGCATAACACATTCTAGTTCCATCTACATTGATCTGTGGCATTTGTATACACAAATAATGAAGCAGCAGAAAGAAAATTTAAGGAATCTGTCCCATTTAGAATTGATCTGAAAACCATAAAATACCTAGGAATTTACTTAACCAAAGATATAAAAGATCTATATGCTGCAAATTATAGAAAGCTTATGAAAGAAATTGAAGAAGACACAATGAAATGGAAAAACATTTTGTGTTCATGGATTGGAAGAACAAATAGTGTTAAACCAAAACAATCTATACATTTAATGCAATCTATATCAAAATAGCACTGTCATTCCTCGCAGAGCTAGAACAAAGAATTCTAAAATTCATATAGAACAAGAAAAGACCCCTAATAGCCAAAGTCATGATGAAAAAGAAAAGCAATGCTGGAGACATCACAATTCCAGACATCAAGCTGTATTACAAAGATGTAATCACCAAGACAGTGTGGTACTGGCACAAAATACACACATAGATAAATGGAACATAATAAGGAACCCAGAAATTGACCCACAAATGTATGACCAACTAATCTTTGACAAATCAGGAAAGAATATCCAATGGAAAAAAGGCAGTATCTTCAGCAAATGTTGAAAAACCTGGACAATGACATGAAGAAGAATGAACCTGGACCACTTCTTTACACCATACACAAAAACAGACTCAAAATGGACGAAAGACCTAAATGTAAGACAGGAAACCATCAAAGTCTTAGAGGAGAAAACAGGAAACAACCTCTTTGACCTCAGCCACAGCAACTTCTTACTAGACCTGTCCCTAGTGGCAAGGGAAACAAAAGCAAAAATGAACAATCAGGAAACATGAAGTTAAAAAAGCTTCTGCAGAGCAAAGGAAATAATCAACAAAATTAAAAGGCAGCCAACAGAATGGGAGGAGATAGTTGCAAATGACATATCAGATAAAGGGTTAGTATCCAAAACCTATGAAGAACTTATCAATATCAACGCCTGAATAAACAAACAACCCAGTGGAAAAATGGGCAAAAGTCATGAACAGACACTTTTCCAAAGAAGACTCCCAGATGGCTAACAGGGACATGAAAAGATGCTCAACATCAATCATCCTCAGATAAATAAAAATCAATAAAAATACTGAGATACCACCTCACACTTGTCATAATGACTAAAATTAACAACTCAGGAAACAATAGGTGTTGGCCAGGATGTAGAGAAAGGGGAACAATTTTGCACTTCTGGTGGGAATGAAAACTGGTATAGCCACTGTGAAAAATAGTATGGCGGTTACTCAAAAAACTAAAAATAGTGCCACTTTATGACAACGTGACTGCAATCCTAGAAATTTATCCAAAGGATATAAAAATGCTGGTTTGAAGGGAGACATGCACCCCGATGCTTATGACAGCACTATCAACAATAGCCAAATTATGGGAAGAGCCCAAATGTCCATCAACTGATGAGTGGATAAAGATGTGGTTTATATATACAATGGATTACTACTTGTCAAAGAAAAAGAATGAAATCCTGCCTTTCACAGCAATGTGGATGGAACTGGATGGTATTATGCTAAGTGAAATAAGTCAGTCAGATAAAGACAGATATCATATGTTTTCACTCATATGTGGAACATGAGAAAGTTAACCATGGGGGAAGGGAAGGGGAAAAACCAATTACAAATAGAGAGGGAGGGAGGCAACCAATACAAGACTCTGAAATGCATAGAACAAATTGAGGGTTGATGGTGGGGGGCGGGGAGAGGGGAAAATGGGTGATGGGCATTGAGGAGGGCACTTGTTGAGACGAGTACTGGGTGTTGTATTTAAGCAATGAGTCCTGGGAATCTATTCCCAAAACCAAGATCACACTGTATACACTGTATGTTAGGTAACTTGACAATAAATTATATTTATATAATTATATATTACAATATAAACAAAAAATTATATATATATATACACACATATATGTTGACCTCATATCCTGTGAGAACACTGAATTTGTTTATCATTTCTAGCTGTTTTTATTTTTTTGGTGTAATCTTTGGCATTTCTAAATAGAGTATCATGACATTTGCAAATATTGAAAGTTTTACTTGTTCCTTGACCATTTGGATTCCTTTATTTCTTTATTTTTGTTGTCTACTTGCTGTGGCTAGGACTTTCAATACTATGTTAAATAACAGCGGTGAGTGTCTACATCCTTGTCTTGTTTCTGACCTTAGAGGGAAAGCTTTCAGTTTTTCCTCATTGAGGATTATATTAACTGCAGTTCTTTGATATATGGCCTTTATTATGTTTAGGTATTTTTCCTCTAAACCTACTTTGCTTATTTTTTTAACACAATGGATGATTTTTCTGCATCTATTGAAATTATTATATGGTTCTTATCTTTTTTTTTATTAATGCGATGTATCAAGTTCATTGATTTGTGAATATTGATCCACAGTTGCAACACAGGAATAATTCCCAGTGGATTATGGTGAATGGTTTTTAAAAATGTATTTTTTTTTGTGGTGTATGTATCTGGTTTTGTTATAAGGGTAATGGTGAGCTCATAGAGTGAATTTGGAAGTTTTCCTTCCTTTTCTATTTTTTGCAATATTTTGAAAATAATAGGCATTAACTCTTTAAACATTTTATAAAATTTGCCTGTGAAATCATCTGACCCTGTACTTTTGTTTGTTGGGAGATTTTTGATTAGTGATTCAATTTCTTTGCTGGTTATTGATCTGTGCAAGTTTCTGATTTCTTCCTATTTCAGTTTATATGTTTCTAGGAATTTATCCATTTCTTACAGGTTGTCCGATTTGGTGGCATATAGTTTGTTTGTTTTTTTAATATTATCTTATAATTATTTGTATTACTGTGATTTTGGTTGTTATTCTTAAACTCTTACTTGTGTTTGTATTTATTTCAGTCTTCTCTCTTTTTTGCTTTATACTTATGGGTAGAGGCTTAACAATTTTACTGACTTTTTTTCCTAAGAACCGGCTCCTGGTTTCATTGATCTGTTCTATTGTTTTCTTAGTTCTATATAATTTATTTCTACTCTAATCTTTATTACTTTCTTCCTTCTGATTTTGTAAGGTTTTGTTTGTTGTTCTTTTTCTAGTTCCTTTAGATGTAAGGTTAGGTTGTTTATTTGAGTTTTTTTTCTTGTTTCCTGAGGTAGGACTGTATTCCTGTATCCTTCCCTCTTAGGACTGCTTTTGCTGAACCTCAGAGATTTGGAACCACTGCATTTTCACTTTAATTTGTTTCCATGTACTTTTTAAAAATATATTTTTTGATTACCTGTTTGACCCATTCATTATTTAGTAGCATGTTGTTTAATCTCCATGTATTGGTGGTCTTTCCAAACTTTTTCTTGTGTTTGAATTCAAATTTCATATCACTGTGGTTAGAAAATATGCATGGTATGTTCTCAGTCTTTTTGTACTTGTTGAGATCTGATTTGTTACTTATTATGTGATCTATTCTGGAGAATGTCCTATGTGCACTTGAAAAGAATGTGTATGCTGCTGCTTTAGGATGAAGTGTTCTGAAGCACATCACACAGGAAGTTAAGTCCATCAAGTCTAGTGTGCTATTCAAAGCCATTGTTTCCTATTTGGTTTTCAGCTTAGATGATCTACCTGTTGATGTGGGTGAGGGATTTTAAGTCCCCCACTACTGTTGTATTATTATCAATGAGTTCCTTTATGTTTGTCATTAATTGTTTTATATATTCGGGTTCTCCCATGTCAAGTACATATGTATTTATACTTGCTATATCTTCATGTTGGATTGTCCCTTTTATGATTATATAATGCTCTTCATTATCTCTTTTTACAATCACTTTAAAGATTCTATTTGTTCTTGATATCAATATTTCCACCCTGGCTTTTTTTTCCCACTTCCATTTGCATTGTAGATATTTTTCCATCTCTTCACTTTTATTCTATATATATCTTTAGGTCTAAAATGAGTTTCTTATAGGCAGCATATCTATTTGTCTCTTTTTTTTTGTCCATTTTATTACTCTGACTTTTATTGGAACATATATCCCAATTGCCATTAAAGTAATCATTAATAGTATATACTTACTGTTATTTTGTTATTTGTTTTATGGTTGTTTTTGTCATTCTTCTCTGCTTCTGTTTTATTCTATTATTCTCTTCTTTGGGATTGCTTAGTTTCTTTGGTATTATGTTTGGCTTCCTGTGTGTGTGTATGTGTGTGTGTGTGTGTGTGTGTGTGTGTGTGTATAAATTTTGGGGTTTTGGTTATGATGAGTTTCATATACAACATCTTAATTATACAGCAATGTATATTGAGTTGATAGTTAAGTTCATGTACATTTTTAAAAATCTCTGTTTTTAAACTCATTCGACTGCCTTTTTGTATATGCTGTTAGAGTTTACATCTTTGTTTAATGTTTATTTATTTTTGAGAGAGAGACACACACACAGACTGTGAGCAGGGGAAGGATAGAGAGAGGGAGACACAGAATCTGAAGCAATCTCCAGGCTCTCAACTGTCAGCACAGAGCCCAACGCGGTGTTCGTACTCATGAACCATAAGATCATAACATGAGCCAAAGTCAGACGCTTAAGCAACTGAGATACCCAGCCACCCCATATTTTATATCTTTTTATTAATAAGTTCCTTATATCTGTTATGGCCATTTCTTTTCCACTTAAATCTCTTTAAAATTTCTTAGAAGGCAGGTTTAGTGATGATAAAATACTCTTTTATTTGTGTGGGAAACTTTTTATTTGTTTTTCAAATCTGAATGATAACTTTGCTGGGTAGTGTATTCTTGCTTATAGCTTTTTTTTCCTTTTAGCACTCTGATTATATAATGCCACTCCCTTCTGGGCTGATATATTTCTTCTAAAAAACAGCTGGTTTCTCTTTTAGGTAACTTTTTGCTTCTGTCTTGCTACTTTTAGATTTTTCTTTGTTTTTAACACTTTATATTTTAATTATTATGTGTCAAGGTGTGGTATTACATAGGTTTGTTTTATTTGGAATTCTCTGTGATTTCTGAAAATGGATGTCTATGTCCTTCCCTAGGTTAGGAAAGTTCTTAATTAGTATTTCACCAAATAAGTTTTTGCCCCTTTGTCTTGAAGAAGAAAGAAATTTAGTAGGCTAGGGAATTCAAAATGATAATTTTTGAGGACTTATCACTATTTGTGGGCATCTAGATTGTGCCTGATTATTTCTATGCACTAGATTCTTGAATCTAGTTAACAAACCTATGCATAGATATTATTACCCTTGTTTGATAAGGAAAAAGCACAGAGAAGTTAAGAAACTTAAATGTGATAACACAGGAATCAAGAAGTAGCAATTGCCTGTGTGTCTCATTCAGTTGGGCATCTGACTCTTGATTTTGAATCAGGTCATGATCTCACGGTTTGTGAGTTTGTGTCCTGTGTTGGGCTCTATGATGACGGTGTGGAATCTACTTGGGATTCTCTCTCTCTGCCCCTCCCTTTCTCACTCTCTCTCCCTCTCAAAGTAAACTTTAAAAAATAAAATATATATTTAAAAAAAAAAAAACAAGTAACATTTAAGTACATGTCTGTATGGTTTTAGACCAGGAAGCATTTGTCTATCAAGGTTCCCTAGGACATTGTTCATGAATGTGGTGTCATTTTGAATTTGCCTTGAGTGATGTAGAATATTTCTGTGAAGATAAGAGTAAAGTGAGAGGGGCGCCTGGGTGGCTCAGTCTGTTAAGCATCCGATTTCAGCTCAGGTCATGATCTCGTGGTTTGTGGGTTCGAACCCCGCATCGGGCTTTGTGCTGACAGCTAGCGTGGAGCCTGGAGCCTGTTTCAGATTCTGTGTCTCCCTCTCTCTCTGACCCTCCCCTGCTCGTGCTGTCTCTCTCTCCCTCTCAGAAATAAAGAAAACATTTAAAAATTTTAAAAAAAGAGTGAAGTGGGAAACTCACAAAAAGATTTCTATCACTGACAATGCTGTCAGCACAAGTTTTGTTCTTGATATATGTTAGTTTTACCAGACACAGCTCATTTCTATTGCCCCTTCTCTATCTCTCTGGGGAAGAGTTCTTCCGCAATCTCTTATGAAATATGCCTAGATGGGGGCTGGGTTTATGTAATTTCAAAATAAAATGTGATTTTTGTTTTAAAAAGAAAGTTATTCTATGTCAAGGACTCTGCAAGGGATTAGGATACCATTATAAAAACATCATTCTTGCCCTAATGCAGCAATTTGTCCAGTGGAAAAGACAAATAAATACAGAGATAATTGCAATGAAGTATGATCAGTGTTATTACAAGGAAAGGAGAGGCTCTTAGAAAAGAACAGATGAGTTCAGAGTTCAAAGTTAAAGGAGGCTTTCTGAAAAAATATGTCTTAGCTAGGTGACAAGTAGGGGGCCCCTGGGTAAAGGAAGTTGCATGTGAAAAGCCAGAGAGTTGGAGTGGGGACTGAAGGAGAAAGAAAGAGAGTCATAAATAGACCCTGAGATCTTTTGAGACCAAGAAGTGTGTGATTTTTTTTTTCTGTGTTGGCACATACTGGCTAATAGAATGCTTTGTTCAAAATAGGCACTTATAATTAGTTTTTGGGAGAAACATATTTTATACCATCCTGCTATTATTACTTATATGTAAGTTATAATTTGTAGGATTTGGGCTAAAGACAGCATATGTAAGAGTGCTTCACACATGGTAGGTGTGTAACAATACTTTGGGAACAATTCCGACAACTAAAGTTTTTATCATCTTGCCTTGTTGATGGCACTAATAATAATCCACAATAGTAAGCCTCTTATGTCAGCCATTCAATAAAGGCCATGAAGATAGAAGTTGTTCTGAAGTCAGGGTTAAATTATTATTGAAAAAAGGTTTATGGGCCTCTTCATAGTTGTTAGCTCCATATCCAACAGGAAGTCATTGCTGAATGAATAGTTCATATTAAATGTTGAGTGTATGGAAGAGGCACACACTAAAACCTTGAAGACAACACAAGATCTAAGCCTGGGGAACTGCTAGTCAAATTAAGGCAAAAAAAAATATCTGCTCAGGATAAGAACATGGTAGAAGGGATAGCATATCTTAATGACCAACCACTGGATATTAGGTCAGTAAATAGGTTCCTTCTAGGAGTTATCATTGATTGCTTATGTGACCATGCCCCAGTCTCTTCCTCTCTTCATCTCCAGGTTAGATCTGTGAAATGTTGTTATTACAGTAGATGGTGTCCAAGAATCCAACACAGTTTATCTGTGCCATTCTATATTATCCAGCCTGACAAGTTGATTTAGAAAAAGTTGAAAATATACAGTCACATTTTCAGACATAACAAGGCCATTTGAAGCAAATGACTACAATCTCTTTGGTTACTATTAAAAATGAGGTAACTAGATGTTTTTGGAAAGATGACATAGAAGTTGGGAGCTCCGTACATTTCACTCACCCTCATCTCACAAATGGAGAAACCCTGAAGCCATAGGACACTGAAACACAGGAGTTTGTGAGGAAAAGGAGGCAGAGTCCACTTTGAAAACATTCTTATAGGTGCGTGAGTGCGAACTGAGGAAGATAAACATGGGCCAGGACCCGGAGACACAGAGGGAGGTGAGGAGACTCCCTTGCCGGGAGCCGCGATGAGTAGAGGGGAAAAAAAAGAATGGCTGAAACTGCTCAAGGAACTGTCCCTCTCCCTGGAGAAGAGAAAAACCTCAGCTCAGGACAGAGAGTGATCCGGTTTCCAGCTGTGGTGCTGACATTGAGCTTGGTGCCCTAGTCCCAGGCAGCACCAGGAGAAAATGCTTCTGTGCTCACCAGCTCAATTTGGAGGGGAAGCGGCCTGCCTGAAACCGCTCTGTCATTCTCCCAGCTCGATTCCCAGTAGGGAAGTGGCCAGCTTGAAACTGCTCTGAAGGAATCGGCCTGCGGGTTTATATTTCAGGCAGTATCAATAAAGCACGTGGACTAAGATCTGGAAATGAGGCATTGCTTGAGACATAGAAGACAACCCACCTTGGCTACAACCACTGCACACAGAGATCTGACCCAAAAGAAGGATTTGCAATGGTTGGTTCGAGAAGGGACTAGGGCCACAAAAGTTTTTTCCCCACAACCACCAGGGCAAGACCTCAGGGAAAGATCCACAGGAAACAGTTGAGGCTAAGATCTGCCGACAGCAAACCACGCCCATCCCCGCTAAAGAGCAGCTTATTTTACTTTATTTTTTTTACTGGAGCCCGGGGCAAGACCAACATGGATACATTGCCATGATTAATTCTAGATCAATTCTTTCTATTCAGATATATTTCCCTGTCTCATTCTTATCCATCCCCTCTGCTGGACTGGGCACTCTGGTCATTGGTTGATTTAAACAGTCACAATCAATCAATTGTCTAGATGTATACTCTACACCTCCACCACTTCATTTCTGTCTCTCTATATCTGGAGTAATCAAATCACACTATATAGTTTCTCTGAGTAACATTATCTTCGTTTCTTTCTCCTCGCCTACAACCATATTCTCCTCTTTCTCTCTCTGAATTAAATCTCTTAGTCTCTTTGCCTGATCATTGTGCAATTTTGCTTCCTCCACGCCCTGTCATTTCTCTCTTTGTATATGCTCTTCCATCAGCACTGCATACACCCTGCTCTTAATTTGTAGTAGGAAAATCTGGTTTATGCTTTTAGACTGTCCTTTGTCTTTTGGTATTTTTTTCTTTTATTATCTTCTTTTCTTTATTTTTTATTTTATTATTTTTTTCCTCTTTTTTTTTTCATTCTTTTCTTTATCTTTTTCCCGTTCGGTTTGTGCTTTTGTTGGAGTTGTCGGTGTGTTTGTGTGCCTTTGTTTCCTGTGTGTCGCTCTGTTCTCTTTTCCAGGGCTACCTCAAGGAACAAGCCAAAGTACACATGGTAGAGAGTACCAAATACCACTGCGAGGAAAGAAATAAAATAACCAAAGTATCAACAAGAAAGACAAGAGACACCATTCAAAGAATACTTCCTGAGCGGACAGGCCCTGGGCAGTCAATGAGCCTTCTTTAATACAGTAGTACTCACAGGTGCAGAGTGCATAACAAGTTTTTAAAACTAATAAGAAATATGGGGCGCCTGGGTGGCTTAGTCGGTTGAGCGTCCGACTTTCGCTTAGGTCATGATCTCGCGGTTCGTGGGTTCGAGGCCCGCGTCGGGCTCTCTGCTGACTGCCGGCTCTGAGCCTGGAGCCTGTTTCAGTCTGTGACTCCCTCTCTCTCTGACCCTCCCCTGCTCACGCTGTCTCTCTCTCTCTCTCCTAGAAATAAATAAAACATTAAAAAAAATTTAAAAAAACTAACAAGAAATAGAAAGCTAACAAACATGACGAAACAAAAGAGCTCTCCTCCAAAGAAATTCCAAGAATTGACAGCTAATGAACTCCTCAAAACATGTATAAGCAGCATACCTGAACAAGATTTTGGAACAATAATCATAAAATTAATAGCTAGGCTTGAAAAAAGCATAGAGACATCAAATAAACTATGGCTACAAACAACATAAAGCATAAAAATAGGCATGATGAATTAAAAAATGCGGTAAATGACATACATAATAAATAGGAGGCATCCAATGCACGGATTGAAGAGGCAGAAAGGAGAAGTGATTTAGAAGACACCATTATAGAAAAAGAGGAAACTGAGAAAAAAAGAGACAAACTGATCCAGGACCATGAAAGAAGAGTTCGAGAGCTCAACGCTACGGTCAAACGGAACAATATCCGTATCATAGGAATCTCAGAAGAGGAAAAGAGAGGGAAAGGTGCTGAAGGAGTCCTGGAACAAATTATAGCAGAGAACTTCCTCAACCTGGGGAAGTAAGTAAACGTTGAAATACAAGAGGCTCAGAGAACTCCCCTCAGACGTAATTTGAATCCATCTTCTGCACGACATATCATAGTAAAAATGGCAAAGTATAAGGACAAAGAGAAAATTTTGAAAGCAGCTAAGGAGAAAAGGGCCATAACATACAAAGGGAAACCTATCAGAGTGATGACAGACCTATCTACTGAAACGTGGCAGGCCAGAAAGGAATGGCAGGAGATCCTCAATGTGATTAACGGAAAAAAATAGGCAGCCAAGAATCCTCTATCCAGCAAGCCTGTCATTCAAAATAGAAGGAGAGATAAAAGTGCTTCGAAATAAACAAAAATTGGAAGGATTTTTCACCACTAAGCCAGCCCTACAAGAAATCCTGAGAGTGACTCTCTCAGGGAAGTATTGCAAGGAATGAAGATACCACAGACACCACCACAAGCATGAATCCCACAAAGGTCACAATGACTCTAAACCCACATATTTCAATAATAACACTGAATGTAAATGGGCTAAATGCTCAAAACAAAAGACATAGGGTACCTGAATGGATAACAAAACAAAATCTATCTATTTGCTGTCTAAAAGAAACGCATTTTAGACTGGAGAATACCTTCAGATTAAAAGTAAGTGGATGGAGAAATATATATCATGATACTGGAAATCAAAAGAAAGCTAGATTAGCCATACTTATATTAGACAAACTGGACTTTAAATTAAAGACAATAACAAGGGATGAAGAAGGATATTCTATAATAATTACAGGTTCTATCCATCAGGAAGAAATAACAACTATAAATGTCTACGTACCGAATATGGAAGCACCTAAATATTTAAAACAATTCATCACAAACAGAAACAACTTAGAGATAAGAATGTGCTAATAGCAGGGAAATTTAATTTTCTGCTTTCACCAATGGATAGATCAACCAGACAGAAAATGACTAAAGAAACCATGGACTTGAATGACACATTGGACAAGATGGATCTGACAGATATATTTAGAACTCTACATCCTGAGGCCATGGAATTCACTTTCTTCTCAAGTGCACATGGCACATTCTCCATGATAGATCACATACTGGGACATAAAGCAGTTCTCAATAAATATAACGGAATTGAGATCATACCATTCACACTGTCAGATCATAATGCTTTGAAACTTGAAATCAATCACAGGAAGAAGTCTGGAAAACCTCCAAAAACATGGAGGTTAAAGAACACCCTACTAAAGAATGAATGTGCCAATCAGGCAATTAGAGAATATATTAAAAAATATATGGAAACAAATGAAAATGAAGCTACAACAATCCAAAATCTATGGGATGGGGCAAAGGCAGTCCTGAGAGGAAAGTACATTTCACTCCAGGCCTATTTCAAGAAATTAGAGAAAGCGCAAGTGCCAAAGCTAACAACTTGCCTAAAGGAGCTAGAGGCAGAGCAACAAGAGCACCCCAAACCCAATAGAAGAAGAGAAATGGTAAAAAATCAGATCAGAAAAAAACAACATAGAGACCAAAGAAACAATTTATCAGATCCATGAAATCAAGATTTGGTTCTTTGAATAAATAAACAAAATTGACAAGCCTCTAGCCAGGCTTCTCAAAAAGAAAAGAGAGAGCACCAAAATAGACAAAATCATGAATGAAAATGGACTGATTACAACCAACCTCTCAGAAATACAAGCAATTATCAGGGAATACTATGAAAAATTATATGCCAACACACTGGCAACTTAGTAGAAATGGACAAATTCCTAAACATACACTTCTCACAAAATTCACACGGAAAGAGATAGAATATCTGTACAAACCCATAACTGGTGAAGAAATGGAATCAGTGATCAAAAATCCCCAACAAATAAGAGACTTGGTCCTGATGGCTTCCCTGGGGAATTCTACCAGACATTTAAAAAAGAATTAATACAATTCTTCTTAAGCTCTTCCAAAAATTAGAAATCGAAGGAAAACTTCCGGTGTCATTTTATGAAGCCAGCATCATTCTGATTCCCAAGCCAGACAGAGATCCAGAAAAAAAGGAGAACTACAAGCCAATATCCTTGATGAATATGGATGCAAAAATCCTCAACAAGATACTTGCAAATCAAATCCAATAGCATATAAAAAGAATTATCCACCAAGACCAAATGGGATTCATTCCTGGGTTACAGGGCTGGTTCAATATTCACAAATCAATCAATGTGATACATCACATCAACAAAAGGAAAGATAAAAATCATATGATCCTGTAGATAGATGCAGACAAATCATTTGAGAAAATACAGCATCCCATCTTCATAAAGACCCTTGAGAAAGTCGGGATAGAAGGAACTGACTTAAACATCATAAAAGCCATCTATGAGAAGCCCTCAGCTAATATCATCTTCAATTAGGAAAAACTGAGAGCTTTTCCCCTGAGAAGAGGAACACGACAGGGATGTCCACTCTCACCATTGTTGTTTAATATAGTGCTGGAAGTCCAACCATGAGCCATCAGACATCAAAAGGAAATAAAAGACATCAGAATGGTCACAGAAGAAGTCAAACTTTCACTTTTCACAGACGACATGATACTGTACATAGAAAACCTGACAGACTCCACCAGAAGCCTACTAGAACTGATCCAAGAATTCAGTAAAGTTGCAGGGTACAAAATTAACGTACAAAAATCGGTTGCATTTTTATACAGCGACAATGAAGCAATAGAAAGAGAAATCAGGAAACTGATCCCATTCACAATTGCACAAAAAAACATAAAATACCTAGGAATAAACCTAACCAAGGATATAAGAAACTATAGAAAACATATGAAGGAAATTGAAGAAGACATACAGAAATGGAAAAAACATTCCATGCTCATGTATCAGAAGAATAAATATTGTTGAAATGCCATTACTACTGAAAGCAGTCTACAAATTTAATGCAATTCCAATCAAAATTGCACAAGCACACTTCTAAAATCTAGAACAAACTATCCTAAAATTTGTATGGAGCCACAAAAAACCCTGAATAGCCAAAGTAATATTCAGGAAGAAAACCAAAACGGGAGGCATCACCATCCCGGACCAAGCCTCGACTACAAAGCTGTCATCATCAAGACATTATGGTATTGGCACACAAACGGACACATAGACAAATGGACCAGAATACAGAACTCATAATTGGACCCACAAATATATGGCTACCTAATCTTTGACAAAGTGTTAAACTGGAAAAAAGACAGCCTCTTTAACAGATGGTGCTGGGAGAACTGGACAGCAACATTCAGAAGAATGAAACTAGGTCATTTTCTCACACCATACACAAAAATAAACTTAAAGTGGATAAAGATCTGAATGTGAAAAAGGAAACCATCAAAACCCAAAGGAGAAAGCAGGAAACAACCTCCTTGACCTACACCGCAGCAACTTCTTACTTGACACATCCCCAAAGGCAAGGGAATCAAGGGAAAACATGAACTATTGGGACCTCATCAAGATAAAAACTTCTGCATGGCAAAGGAAACAACCCACAAAACTAATAGGCAACCAACGGAATGGGAAAAGATAGTTGCCAATGACATATCAGATAAAGGGCTAATATCCACAATCTATAAGCAACTCACCAAACTCCATACCTGAAAAACAAATAATCCAGTGAAGAAATGGGCAGAATACATGAACAGACACTTCTCCAAAGAGAACATCCAGATGGCCAGCAGACACATGAAACGATGCTCAGTGTCCCTCCTCATCAGGGAAATACAAATCTATACCACACTGAGGTGCCTCCTTACGCCAGTTAGAGTGGCCAAAATGAACGAATCTGGGGACTATAGATGCTGGCGAAGATAGGGAGAAACGGGCACCCTCCTACACTGTTGGTGGGAATGTGGACTGCTGTAGCCCCTCTGGAAAACCGTTAGTATTTTCCTCAAAAATTTAACACTAGAACTCCCCTATGACCCAGTAAAAGCACTGTTAGGAATTTTCCCAAGTGATACAAGAGTGCTGATGTATAGGGGCACATGTACCCTCAATGTTCATAGCAGCTCTTTCAACAATAGATAAAACATGGAAAGAACCTAAGTGTCCATCTCTTATGCTTAAGGAAATGTGGTTTATCTATACGATGTAATACTACATGGCACTGAGAAAAAATGAAATTTGGCCATTTGTAGCAATGTGGATGGACCTTGCGGGTGTTATGCTGAACGAAATAATTCAGGCAGAGAAAGTCAGATACCATATTGCAAGTATTAGTGGATTACCAGGAACTTAACAGAGGACCGTGGGGAAGGAGAAGGGGAAAAATAGTGGAGAGAGGGAAACCATGAGAGACTCTTGAATGCTGAGAACAAACTGAGGGCTTATGGGGGTGGGGGAGAGTGGAAGGGCGGTGATGGGCATGGAGTAGGGCACTTGTTGGGATGAGCACTAGGTGTTATATGGAAACCAACTTGACAATAAAATATTTAAGAAAATTAATTAATTAATTAAAATTAAAATGAAGCAACTAAGACAGAAAGAGAATGATCTTATTGCATAAAGCAATATTTCATTATTTTAATGCTGAGTAATATTCCGTGGTGTGTGTGTTTTATATATATTGTGTGTGTATATATACACACATATAATACATATATGCCACACCTTCTTTATCCATTTGTCAACTGATGGACATTTGGGCTCTTTCAATAATTTGGGTCATTGATAATATGTTTTTGAAATTTGATATATATGTATCTTGAGAATCAGTATTTCTGAATACTTTTTGTAAATACCTAGTAATGCATTTATTAGGTCATTGGGTACTTCTTTTTTGAACTTCTTGAGGAACCCACCACACTTTTTCCCATGTGACTGCACCAGTTTGCATTCCCACCAACAGACTAAGAGTGCAAGAGGATTCCCCTTTCTCTACATCCTCACCAACACCTGTTGTTTCTTGTGTTGTTAATTTTAGCCATTCTGACAACTATGATGTGGTACCTCATCATGGTTTTGATTTGTATTTTCATGATGCTGAGTGATGTTGAACATCTTTTCGTGTGTCTGTTAGTCAATTGGATGTCTCCACTGGATAAATTTTTATTCATGTCTTCTGTCCATTTTTAACTGGATTGTTATGTTTTGGGTGTTGAGTTTGTTAAGTTCTGTATAGGTTTTGCATAATCTTTATCAGGTATGTAATTAGCAAATATTACTAGACATCTCCTGTAGGCAAGTGAAACAACAGCAAAAATGTACTGTTGGAACCTGATCAAGATTAAAAAGTTCTGCACAGCCCACGAAACAATAAACAAAACTAAAAGGCAGCCTACAGACTGCTAGTCTCCAGTCGTTTTCAGTGTCTATGAATTTTTATATTCTAGGTATCCATATGAATGGAATTGTACATTTTTTGTCCATTTGTTCAAACGTTTGAGAAGAACTGATATTAATTCATTAAGTGCTTGATGGAATTCACCAGTGAAGCGATTTGGTTCAGGCATTGTTGCTGTTGAGAAGTTTCTGATTACTGATTCAACCTCATTACTAGTTATAGGCCAATTCTGATTTTCTATTTCTTCATAATTCCGTGTTGGTACATTGTGTGTTTCTAGTAATTTGTTCATTTCCATTAGTTCAGCCAGTTTGTTGCTGTTTCTTTGTCCATAGCATTCTATTTTAACCTCTTTTATTTCTGTAATATCAGTAATAATATATCCAGTTTTATTTCTAATTTGAGTAACTTGATATTTCTCTCTTATTTTCTTAGTCAATCTAGCTCAATTTCAACTTTATTGATACTTTTAAAGAAACCACACTTGATTTAATTTATTTTCTGTATTGTTTTCTATTCTGTTTTATTTTTCTCTGCTCTAAGTTTTAGTATTTCCTTCTTTCTGATAGCTTTGAGTTTAGTTACTGTTTTTTTATCTAGTTCCCTAATATGGAAAGTTTGGTTTTGATTTGAAACAAAGCACACCTAGTTAAAGGTCCAAACACTCTCCACTGAAATCAAGGAGAAGCTCTGCCAAGGATTGAGCAGTGGGAAAGAGCAGCCAAAACACAACAGCATAGTGTACACAGCATACACCACTAACACTTCCTAATGTGCCAGGCCCTGGAGATTATTTTACACTTCTAATATGTGTGTTTACAACTATAAACTTTTCCTTAGCACTGCTTTTGTGGTTGCTCTGTGGTTTCATTTTGACTTGCCTCCAGGTATCTTTTATTTTTTTATTTTTATTTTTTAATAGTTTATTGTCAAGTTGTTTTCCATATAACACCCAGTGCTCATCCCCACAAGTGCTCTCCTCCATGCCCATCACCCCACTACCCTCCCCCCATCTGCTCTCAGTTTGTTCTCAGCATTCTGAAGATCCAGTTGTGGGCACCTTCCAACGTTCTAAAAAATCACTGATTTCTGACGAACACCATGGCCCCAAACTGAAGATCCAAGTATGGGAGATGATCACCTACAATCCCACAGTGAGAGAGACTCAGTTGTGATCATGTGACATTTGGTGTCCCTGTGCTACTTAATTTTTTTAAATTGTTTTTTATTTATTTCTGAGAGAGGGAAACAGCATGAGCAGGGGAGGGTCAGAGAGAGAGGGAGATACAGAATCTGAAACAGGCTCCAAGCTCTGAGCTAGCTGTCAGCACATAGCCCGACGCGGGGCTTGAACCCACGAACCATGAGATCATGACCTGAGCCGAAGTCGGATGCTTAACTGACAGAGCCACCCAGGCGCCCCTGTCCTGTTCTACATGTATTGCAAGACATCGCTCATTTAAGTTAAAATTTATTAGAAATGTTTGCTCATCTTGTGGAACACTTACAAAACAAGTTACTCGCATACAAAGGTTTTACTCTACCATGTGATCCAGTAATTCCAAAGGAAATTATAACACTAATTTGCAAAAGATATATGCACCCGTATGTTTATTGCAGCATTATTTACAATATTTTAGGGTACCTTTTTTTGACCTAATAGTTCCCACCAGAATTGTGTCAGTAAGACCTGAATATTTCAATCCCAATTAAAAAAATATGCTATAGATAAAGATAGGTTTTATGTTTCAGAAAGCACATAGAAGTCAGTTTAAGTTTTATCCAGTTGAAATATTTTAAATACCTTCCCATTTTCACCCCTCTACCATTTCAACTTCCTCATCTATAATTCATATCCTATAAGAAGTAACATGATAATTATTAGGGACACGGGTCTGGCTAGAGATTTGTCAATTTTTGTTTACTTTTTCAAAAAACCAACTCTTGGTTTCATTGATCTGTTCAATTGTTTCTTTGCTCTCTATGTTGTTTATTTCTGCTCTAATTTTTACTATTTCTCTTCTTCTACAGGGTTTAGGGCGTTCTTGTTGCTCTGCCTCTAGTTCCTTTAGGTGAGCTGTTAGATTTTGGACTTGCGCTTTTTCTAATCTCTTGAAATAGGCCTGGAGAGCAATGTACTTTCCTCTTAGGACTGCCTTGGCCGCATCCCATAGATTTTGAATTGTTGTGTTTTCATTTTCATTTGTTTCCATATATTTTTTAATTTCCTCTCTAATTGCCTGATTGGCCCATTCATTCTTTAGAAGGGTGTTCTTTAACCTCCATGTTTTTGGCGGTTTTCCAGACTTCTTCCTGTAATTGATTTCAAGTTTCAAAGCATTGTGATCTGACAGTGTGCATGGTATGATCTCTATTCTTTTATATTTATTGAGGGCTGCTTTATGTCCCAGTATGTGATCTATCTTGGAGAATGTGCCATGCGCACTTGAGAAGAAAGTAAATTCCCTGGCCTCAGGATGTAAAGTTCTAAATATATCCGTCAGATCCATCTGGTCCAATGTGTCTTTCAAGTCCATTATTTCTTTAGTGATTTTCTGTCTGGTTGACCTATCCATTGCTGTAAGCGGAGTATTAAAGTCCCCTGCTATTAGCACATTCTTATCTATAAGCTTGTTTCTGTTTGTGATTAATTGTTTTAGATATTTAGGTGCTCCCATATTCGGTGCGTAGACATTTATGATTGTTAGTTCTTCCTGATGGATGGACCCTGTAATTATTATGTAGTGCCCTTCTTCATCTCTTGTGATTGTCTTTAATTTAAAGTCCAGTTTGTCTGATATAAGTATCGCTACTCCGGCTTTCTTTTGATTTCCTGTAGCATGATATATATTTCTCCATCCCCTTACTTTTAATCTGAAGGTATCTTCCCGTCTAAAATGAGTTTCTTGTAGACAGCATATTGATGGATTTTGTTTTTTAATCCATTCTGCTACCCTATGTCTTTTGATTGGAGCATTCAGCCCATTTACATTCAGTGTTATTATTGAAATATGTGGGTTTAGAGTCTTTGTATCTTTTGTAGGGTTCATGTTTGTGGTGGTGTCTCTGGTATCTTTGTTCCTTGCAACCTTTCCTTCAGAGCATCCCCCTCAGGATTTCTTGTAGGGCTGGCTTCGTGGTGACAAATTCTTTCAATTTCTGTTTATTTGGAAAGGTTTTTATCTCTCCTTCTATTTTGAATGACAGGCTTGCTGGATAGAGGATTCTTGGCTGCATATTTTTACTGTTCATCACATTGAAGATTTCCTGCCATTCCTTTCTAGCCTGCCAAGTTTCAGTAGATAGGTCTGTCACCACTCTGATAGGTTTCCCTTTGTATGTGAGGGCCCTTTTCTCCCTAGCTGCTTTCAAAATTCTCTCTTTGTCCTTGTATTTTGCCGTTTTTACTATGATATGTCGTGCAGAAGATCGATTCAAGTTACATCTGAGGGGAGTCCTCTGAGCCTCTTGTAATTCCACATTTACTTCCTTCCCCAGGTCGGGGAAGTTCTCTGCTATAATTTGTTCCAGGATTCCTTCAGCACCTTTCCCTCTCTCTTCCTCTTCTGGGATTCCTATGATACGGATATTGTTGGGTTTGACCATATCGCTGAGCTCTCGAATTCTTCTTTCCTGTTCCTGGATCAGTTTGTCTCATTTTTGGTCAGCTTCTTGTTTTTCTATAATGGTGTCTTCTAAATCACTTATTCTCCTTTCTGCCTCTTCAATCCGTGCATTGGAGGCCTCTAATTTATTATGTATCTCATTTATCGCATTTTTTAATTCTTCATGCCTATTTTTATTTTCCATTCTGTCTGTAGCCATAGTTTCTTTGACGTCCCCTATGGTTTTTTCAAGCCCAGCTATTAATTTTACCATTATTCTTCTAAAATCTTGTTCAGTTATGCTGCTGATATCTGTTTTGAGCAGTTCATTAGCTGCCATTTCTTCTTGGGGTTTCTTTGGAGGAGAGCTCTTTCGTTTCGTCATTTTAGTTAGCTTTCTTGCTCTTGTTGGTTTTAAAGACCTGTTATCCTCTCTGTTTCTATGAGTGCTGCTATATCCAAGAAGACTCTTTGACTGTCCAGGGCCTATCCTTTCAGAGAGTGTTTTTTGAATGGTATCCCTTGGTCTCTCTTGTTGGGACCTTGGTTATTTTATTTTCCTATTCGTAGTGATATTTGGGATTCTACACCTTGTGTACTCTAGCTTGTTTCTTGAGGTAGCCCTCTCAGGCAGGGATGAGCGTGGCGTGATCCAATGTCTCAGGCGGGAGTTCTGCCTTGGCGGTTGTGGGGAGGAGAGTGACAGTGCTCCAGTCCCTTCTTGAACCAAGCGGTGCACCTCGCTTTTTTGGGCGTGTAAACTCCCCGTACCTGGGATGCAGCCGAAGTTGGTTGCACTCTTCAACCCGGGCCAGTTCCAATCTCCAAATCCCCGTCTGCGCGCCCCGCTGAAATTGCCTTAGACACAGCTTCCCAGGCAACCCCCTCGGTCAAGTCCAGGCCCCCTGCGTAGCTCTGGGTGTGGAGTCAGAATCGCTGCTTCCTTCTCTGGGTCAGGCTGGTGCGCATGGGCGGGGGCTTGCCCGCAGGGTGTTCTGAGCCCGAGCCCGCTGGAGTGAGGAAAACCGGGTCCCTCTATGGCTCCTCACCCGAAACACGAACTCACAGGCTAATTTCCCACTTTTTAGTTCCTTGCCTTCCCTCGCGTGTTCCAGCCAGCCATGAGCGCGGACGCCCGGTGTCCGCACGGCTCTTTCAGGGGCCCCAGCCGCCCTGGAGCTACAATGGCGGCAGGCGCGCCGCTACTCTGAAGTCCAGCTGCCAGGAGGCAGCACAAAGAAGCAGTCTGCGCTCAGCCCCCCGGGACCAGTTGGCGTGAGGGGACCTGGTGTGCAGGTATTTGGCAAGTAAGGTCTTTCTATGCACCGAGCAGAGGTTTCCCCCCCACAGAGGAGGTTTTTCTGTTTTGGACTCTCTCCTTTTCCCCTCTCACTCCCCGTAGTGGGTAGAGGGGGATCGCCTCACATCCTGGAGTCTCTGATCCCGGGCCGATTTTATCTTCCCCGGTTCGCACTCACGTTAGAAGGCTCTCTCAGTGGATTCTGCATCCTTTTTCTCCCAATCTCTCAGGTTTTGTAAGGTTTCCAATGGCTTCAGATCTTTTCTGTGTGATGTATGGGCGCGAATGCAAGTATGGAGCTCCTTACTTCTCCGCCATCTTGCCCTCTCTCAATTATTAGGGAGATGGGAAAAGTAAGACCGTTGACTAATGTAGCTTTTGCTTCCAACTCCAATGTATTTATTTTGGAAAGCTCATTTTATGTTTATTTTTTTTCATTTAATACATTTTATTAAGTTTTTTATTTTTATATCAGCATAGTTAGCATGCAGTGTTATATTTTGTTGAATCACTATATTTTACACAGGAAACTAATATAACACTGGATGGGGATCTCATTTTATCTTGTGAATTCATAACATTTTCTAGAATACAACATTTTTTTAATGAGCAGTGAGTTCCAGAAAGACCCAGAATTTTGTGTGTGTGTGTGTGTGGTTTGGCAGTGGCAGTATCACTTGAGAACATCCTGAGTCATCCCCAGTACTTTATATGATTTAGGTGCTCAGTAAATACTTGTAGAATAAATGAAAATAAATAGAAAGAAGTAGAAGAAATAGGACTTACCAACGAAACTAACTTTCCTTCCCATCTTCTAATGCCCAACTCAGATTTAATCTCCTTTGTAAACTTTCCTTGTTTGCTAAGCTTAAAATGGATTTTTCCCTATTTAAGTTCCTTTAGAACTTCAGACCATTCAAATAATACCTAGTAGCTGCACTTGTTGTGAGCATATCATAGAGAAGTTGAATCACTATATTTTATACCTGACTCCAATGTCGCATTGTGTGCTAACTATAGTTTAATAAAAAAGAAAAAGAGTTAGAAATTTACCAAGTCTGTAAATAAGTGAAGTATGTTACCCTAAAGAGATATCTTTTTTTTATGTTTATTTTTATTTTTCACAGAGAGTGGTAGAGGGGCAGGGATCTGAAGCAGTCTCTGCACTAATAGCAGTGAACCTGATGTGGAGCTCAAATTCTATGAATCATGAGATTGTGACCTGAGCTGAAGTCAGGTCCTCAACCAACTGAGTCACCCAGGGGTCCCCAAGGGAGATACTACTGAGAATTTACCCCCAGAATGTAATAATAATAATAATAATAATAATAATAATAATAATTTATTATTAAAAGGGATACATGTACCTTTATGTTTATTGCAACATTATTTACAACAGCCAAGTTATGGAAGACAGGCGATGTGCTGATTGATAAATAAACAGATAAGAATGCAATATTATTCAGCCATGAAAAAGAAAATCTTTTCCATTTGCAACAGTATGGATGGAGCTAGAGGGTATAATGCTAAGTAAAATAAGTCAGTCAGAGAAAGACAGATACCATATGATTTCACTTGTATGTGGAATTAAAGAAACAAAAGGGTAAAAAAGGGTCAAAGAAATACAGATTCTTCACCATAGAGAAAAATTTGATGCTTACTAGAAAGGTGGTGGGTAGGGAGATGAATGGAATAAGTGATGGTATTAAATATTGCCCTTATTATAATGAGCATTGAGAAAAATATAAAAATGTTCACTCACTGTATTGCACACCAGAAACTAATATAACACTGTACATTAACTATGCTGGAATTAAAATTAAAAATTGAATAAAATAAAAAATAATTTAGAGATTAAGATAATTTCCAAGGAACATACTATATAAATTTAACTAAATTTGTGTTTGTAGTAAATGCAAAGATGTCCTTTAAATTTTAATTTAAATTCTTAAGAAAAGAAAAATAAAACAAAAACAAAAACAAACAAAATATCTAACAACATCTTGTTGAGAAATGAGCTTGAGTTCCAAAATCAGATGAGCCTGAGTTCAGTTCTAAGTTCTGTCAGTTCTGTCATCCTCAGTGCTGACAGTGAATCATTTACCAAGTATCTGTTCCTCAGTTTCACCTTCCGTAAATAGCTATCTTTATCTGTATTGATCTCACAGTATTTTGTAGGGATTAAATAAGATAGTGTATATAATAATATCTAACATAGTATCTGTTTGAATAGTTTAGTTCTTTTTTTGTTTGTTTGTTTGATACTGACATGAACAATAGGAATTTTTGGAGAGTAAAATAAATATAACATACCGTTATGTTTTGCATTGCTACACATGGAGGGTATGCAATGTGGATTCCCAGGTAGATTGCGTGGTAAGGAGCTGAGTGCTATCACTGATTTACTGTGCATGGACTTTGTTTTCCCTAGTAACTTCTCTCTTCTCAATCCTTCCCAAATTACTCTAAAGGAAAGAAGCTACTAAGTGTTGAGCCTTGTGCTGGGAGCTTTATACAGATTTGCTTTGCCTTAAGTAATACCTTCTTCTTTACTCTACTGTGGTACATAAATGGAAGCATAGAGCAATATGGTAACACATCCTAGTTACACAGATTAAAAGTTGCAAAACCAGTATTCAATAGATATTCTGATAGATTATAGGCTAGGTATAGATAGATGATAGATAGATAGATAGATAGATAGATAGATAGATAGAGGCATAACTATAAAGTACAGGTATAAATGGACCTTACTGCTATTTTTATGGCAAATAATTATAGTTTAGAAACCAGGGTGACCATATGGAAATATTAAAGAATTAAATAATGTCAGAGCAGTAAAGTATATCAGAGGTTCTTGAATCCAATTTCATCTTTGAAAGCTAAAGAAAGAATATATACACAAGTAAGTAGCCAAAAAAGGATACCAATCCAAGTTTTGCAGCCCAAATTTCAAGGTCCTCTGCAGCTGCAGTCTCCTAACACTGTGATATTTAAATAGATGGCAGAGTCGCTTGGGTATGGGAGAGAGGAAGCTGACTTGGCGACCGAAGGGAAGGTTTACTTGTTGGTGCACTCTAGAACCTTTCTTATGGTTACCAGTATGGCAGTAAGGGGACTGTTCATAGTGACTTAACCTTACATTCTTAGTCCATCTTATGACCAGCACCTCTACAGTCTGGATTGACTTCTAGAAATCTTCAGTCCTGGGGTGCAGGTGGAGAAACTGCTGAATAAAACATCCTGATGAGTGAGAAGCTCACCATTGTAGCTTCAGTGAGGCAAGTGCTTAAATCCCCTCAAACAGTCCCTTATCCATTATTTTTTCTGTTGTTTGACACTAATGGTATGACTTACAAATGGGTTTAGATGTTATATAGTACTGTCTCAATCTTGCACCACTTACCAAAGATGTAGCCTTAGGCAAGTTAATCTTTCTGAGACCCTGCATCCTCTCTCTTCAAATGGGGATCATGATGATTTCTTGAGAAGTCTTCATTAGGATTAAATAGGAGAATGTTAGCATAGCTCTTACCACATCATCAAGCACTTATTAAGTTCTTAGTAAACGAAAGTTATTATAATTATAGCATTTCTATTAACAAGTGGCACTGAGAAACAAAATTCTGTTTATAGCAAAATTTAATAAGCTTTGCTTATACCAAAGTGTGTAAACTTCACTTTTCATTAAGAATCAATGGACAGGAGAGGGGGCAAGATAGAGGAACAGCATGGAAGTATTTTTTCATCTCTCTTCCCTGAAATACAGCCAGATCAACACTAAACCATCTTGCACAACTAGAAAACTGATTTGAAGGTTAACACAATAATCTGCTCAGCCTAAACCGCGGAACTCAGCAGGTACATGGCAAGGAGAGGTGAACTGGGGAAGAGAGAAGCCGTGGAGGGCAAGGAGCTGTTTTCACTTGTGGAGAGAGGACAGAAATGGTGGAGTGTATGGGACAAGCACCTCCTCCCCCAATAGCAGCTGGAGAGAAAAGGAAGAGTGGAAACAGCCATAGGGACTGAACAAAAAAGGGTGAAAAGGGAAAGAAGAGGGCTCAAATTCCATTAAGACCCTATAAACAGGAGGAGCACAGAGTCTGAAACTTTTCAGCTCGATACCTGGCAGTACTCTGGTGGGAAGGGTGAATCCTCAGGAACAGAGAGTGAGGTTTCAAGGGTCCTGGGGCCACAGGAGGAGAGGTGGTTCCCTTGCTGAGGGATATTTGGTAGAGATGGTGCAGTCTCCCCACTGCAGTAGTCCCAGCAGACCCCAGAGAATGGCAATATTCACTGGTGTTGGAGCGAGGACGTTAAGGGATAATCTGGCACCAGATGTGTGTTGTGGTTTACCATAATCCCTGAAATGCTGCTGCTACATGATCACACAAACTTTTTCTTGGGCAGGCTGGCACCTGGCCACAGTCTCAGGGCATGGTCAGTGGCACAGTCTCGTGAACATTCCTTGGGGTGGGCCAGCACCTGACCATTGCTCAGCAAGAGCCTCCCTTAGACTTTTAGAACGGGTCAAAGCCACCGTCCCTCAGAAGTGAAGGGCTGGGAAACAAGCCCCATCTGAGATAAAAGTCAGGAGGGTGATGCTGCCTGAAAGACTGATGGCTTAGTCACAGACAGTGTAGAAGTGGGGAGTGGACGGAAGCCAGAACCAAAGGATGACTGCTTAATTGCCAGTTGGAGATAACAAAATTCTTATACTAGAGACTTGGTAGCTGGGTGACACATTCTCACCTCTCCTGCATATGCCCATACACACCTACATGGACCACAACAATCCACCCCAGTAAGCTAAGCGGTGCCACCTAGTGGAGAATAGAGCCATTACCTTGAGCCCTACCCAACTGGGCCAACTGGACTCTTGAGGTACACCACAAGTGTCTCCGCCTGCTTAGTTACAGACCATAAGGTGCTTCATAGTTTTATTTCTAGAGGACACCGGATGTAATTTCAATCATATTTGATTCTGTTCAATTATTTTTATTTTTCTTTTTTTATTCTTGAATATAGAAAAAGGAAAAAAAAAACTTTTTTATTTTCCATTGTTACTAAAATTTTTCTTTAATTTTTTCAACTATATGTTTTAATTTTGTAAATATTGTATATTCTATTTTAATTCCATCATTTCATTTTATTATATTTATTTTTTCAAATTTTCAATCATTTTCCTTTTTTCCCTTTTAAAATTTTCTTATCTTTCCCTTTTTTTCTCTAATCTATCAAGTTTCTTTCAACAAACAGACCAAAACAATAGTTGTTTAATTTTTTTTACTTTATTAATTCCTTTTCTTCCTTCAAAATGATGAAATGAAATAATTCATTCCAAAAGAAAGAGGAAAGAATGAGAGCCAGTAACTTAATCAACACAGATACAAGCTAAAAGCCTGAACCGTAATTTAGAATCACAATAATAAAGATACTAGCTGGGTTTGAAAATAGTTTAGAATCCTTTTCTGCAAAGATAAAAGAAATAAATTTAGTCAGGATGAAATAAAATATGCTACAACTGAGCTGGAACCTTGAATAGATGCCATGGCAGTAAGGATGGATGAAGCAGACCAGTGAATCAGCAATACAGGGACAAACTTAAGGAGAATAATGAAGCAGAAAAAAATAAGTAGATTAAGGGAAGAGAGGAAAATATAATAATTACAGAACTCAGCGACTCATTAAAACTAATAACATCAGAATCACAGGGGTTCTAGATGATGAAGAGAGAGAAAGAAGGGTAGAAGGTTTATGTGAGCAAATGATAAGGGAAAACTTTCATAACTTGGGGAAAGACACAGTCATCAAAATCCAGGAAACACAGAGAACTCCCATTAGATTAAACAAAAGGAGACCATCAACAAGGCATATCGAATTCACAAAATACTCATGCAAGGAAAGAATCAGGAAAGCAGCACGAGAAAAAAAAGTCCTTAAGCTACAAGGAAAGACATATCAAGTTCACAGCAGACCTATCCTACAGAAAGGAGTGGAAGGATATATTCAATGTATTGAATCAGAAAAATATGCAGCCAAGAATTCGTTTCCCAGAAAGCCTGTCATTCAAAATAGTGGGAGAGATAAAAAGTTTCCCAGACAAACAATAATTAAAGGAGTTTGTGACCACCACACCATCCCTGCAAGAAATTTTAAGGGGATCTATCTAAGGGGAGAAAAGATGGGGAAATAAAGACCAAAAGCAACAAAAACTAGAAGGGACCAGGGAACACTACCAGAAACTCCAACTTTACAGACAACATAATGCAATAAACTAATATCCTTCAGTGCTCACTCGAAACATCAATGGACTAAATGCTCCGAATAAAAAGACATCGGATAACCGAATGGATAAGAAAACAAGATCCAGGGGCACCTGAGTGGCTCAGTTGGCTGAGCGTCTGACTTCGGCTCAGGTCATGATCTCACGGTTCGTCGGCTTGAGCCTCGCGTCAGTCTCTGTGCTGACAGCTAGCTCAGAGCCTGGAGCATGCCTTTGGATTCTGTGGCTCCTTCTCTCTCTGACCCTCCCCTGCTCATGCTGTCTCTATCTCTCTCTCAAAAATAAATAAAACATTTTAAAAAAGGAAAAAAGAAAACAAGATCCATCTATATGTTGTCTACAAGAGACTTATTTTAGACCTAAAGACACATTCGTATTTAAAATAAGGGGGAGAGAACCATGTATCATGATAATGGTAGCCAAAAGAAATCCAGAGTAGCCATACTTCTATCAGAAAATCTAGATTTTAAAATAAAGACCATAACAAGGGATTAAGAAGGACATTATATCATAATTAAGGGCTCTATCCACCAAGAAAATCTAACAAATTTAAACATTTATGCTTTAAACGTGGTAACACCTAAATATATAAATCAATTAATCACAAACATAAAGAAACTCATTGACAATAATACTATAATAGTAAGGGACTTCAACACCCCATTTACAACAATGGACAGATCATCTAAACATAAAATCGAGAAGGAAACAATGTCTTTGAATAACACACTGGACCAGATGGACTTAACAGATATATACAGAATATTTCAACCTAAAGCAGTGGAATACTCATTATCTTCCAGTGCACATGGAACATTCTCCAGACTAGATCACATACTGGAACACAAATCAGCCCTCAACAAGTATAAAAAGATCAAGATCATACTGTGCATATTTTCAGACCACAACGTGATGAATCTCAAAATCAAGCCCATGAATAAAACTAGAAATATTACAAATATTTGGAGACTAAGGAACATCCTACTAAAGAATGAATGGGCTAACCAATGGTTAAAGAGGAAATTAAAAAGTACCTGGAAGCCAATGAAAACGATAACACCACTCCCAAAACCTCTGAGACGCAGGAAAGGGGATTATAAGAGGGAAATATATAACAATCCAGTACTTCCTAAAGAAGGAAGAAAGGTCTTGAATACATAACCTAACCTTACACCTTAAAATTCTGGAAAAGGAATAGCAAATAAAGCCCCAAACCAGCAGAAGGCAGCAAATAATAAAGATTAGAGCAGAAATCAATGTTATTGAAACAAAACAAACAAATAAGCAAACAAAAAACAAAAACAAACAAAACCAACAAAACCCAGTAGAACAGATCAGTGAAACCAGAAGCTGGTGCTGTGAGAGAATTATCAAAATTAATAACCCCCTAGCCAGTTTGATCAAAAAGAAATAGGAAAGGGCCCAAATAAATAAAACCAAGAATGAAAGAGAAGAGGGGCGCCTGGGTCGCTCAGTCAGTTAAGCGTCTGACTTCGGCTCAGGTCATGATCTCACGGTTCATGGGTTCAAGCCCCACATTGGGCTCTGTGCCCACAACTAGCTCAGAGCCTGGAGCCTGCTTCAGATTCTGTGTCTCCCTGTCTCTCTCTGACCCTCCCCTGCTCACACTGTCTCTCTCTCTCTCTCTCTCTCAGAAATAAATAAAAACCTTAATTAAAAAAAAAAAGAACAAAAGAGGAGAGATCAAAACCAATACAGCAGAAATACAAACAATAATAAAAGAATATTATGAGCAGTTATACACCAATAAAATGGGCAATCTTGTCGAAATGGACAAATTCCTAGAATCATATAACCCACTAAAATTGAAACAATAAGAAATAGAAAATTTGAACAGAGTCATAGCCTGTAAAGAAATCATTTTTGTAATAAAAAAAAAAATCCCTGAAAACAAGAGTCCGTGGATGGATGGCTTTCCAGGGGAATTCTACCAAACTTTTAAAGAAGAGTTCATATCTATTCTTTTGAACCTTTTCCAAAAAATATAAATGGAAGAAAAACTTACAAACTCATTATGTGAAGCCAGCATTATCTTGATTCCAAAACCAGACAAAACCTCACTAAAAAGAACTACAGTCCAATTTCCCTGATGAACATAAATGCAAAAATCCTCGACAAGATACTAGCCAACTAGATCAAACAATACATTAAAAGAATTATTCATCACGACCAAGTGGGATTTATACTTGAGAGGTAGGGCTGGTTTAATATCTGCAAAACAATCAATGTGATACATCACATCAATAAAATAAAGGAGAAGAACCACATGATCCTCTCAATAGATACAGAGAAAGCATTTGCCAAAATATAGCATCCTTTTTTTTTTAATATTTTTTTTATTTATTTCCAGGAGAGAGAGAGAGACAGCGTGAGCAGGGGAGGGTCAGAGAGAGAGGGAGACACAGAATCTGAAACAGGCTCCAGGCTCTGAGCCGGCAGTCAGCACAGAGCCCGACGCGGGGCTCGAACCCACAAACCGCGAGATCATGACCTAAACGAAAGTCGGACGCTCAACCGACTAAGCCACCCAGGCGCCCCTATAGCATCCTTTCTTAATAAAATATCTCAAGAAAGTAGGGATAGAAGGATAATATTTCAAGATCGTAAAAGACATATATGAAAGAACCAGGACTAATATTCTTAATGGGGAAAACTTGAGAGCTTTTCCCCTAAAGTCAGGAACATGACAGGGATGTCCACAGTTGCCACTGTTGGAAGTCTTAGCCTCAGCAAACAACTCAAAGAAATAAAAGGCATCCAGATCGGCCAGGAGGAGGTCAGACTTTCACTCTTCACAGATGACATGATACTCTATAGGGAAATCCCAAAAAATTCCACCAAAAAACTGCGTGAACTGATCCATGGATTCAGCAAAGTTGCAGGAAATAAAATCAATGCACATAATTCGTTTGCTTTCCTATATACTATAATGAAGCAACAGAAAGAGAAATCAAGGAATCAATTCCATTTACAATTACACCGAAAACCATTAAATACCTAGGAATAAGTCTAACCAAAGAGGTGAAAAATCTATACACTGAAAACTATAGAAAACTTATGAAAGAAATTGAAGAAAACACCAAAAAAAAAAAAAAAAAAAAGGAAAAATATCCAATGCTCCTGGATAGGAAGAACAAATATTGTTAAAATGTCAGTACTACCCAAAGCAATCTACATATTCAATGCAATTGCTATCAACATAACACCATAGTTCTTCACAGAGCTAAAACAAACTATCCTAAAATTTGTATGGAATCAGTAAAGACCCCAAATAGCCAAAGCAATCTTGAGAAAGAAAACCGAACCTGGAGACATCACCATCCTGGACTTCAAGATGTATTACAAAGCTGTAATCACCAAGGCAGTATGGTACTGGTACAAAAGCAGACATTCAGATAAATGGAACAGAATCAAGAATCCAGAAACGGACCCACAAACTTATGGCCAACTAATCTTTGACAAAGCAGGAAAGAATATCCAGTGGAATAAAGGCAGTCTCTTCAGCAAATGGTGCTCAGAAAACTGGACAGCAACGTGCAGAAAAATGAACCTGGATCACTTTCTTACACCATACAAAGAAATAAACTCAAAATGGATGAAAAACCTGAGTGTAAGACAGGAAGCCCTCAAAACCTAGAGGAGAAATCAGGCAAAAAAAAAAAAAAAAATCTTTGATCTCAGCCGTAGCAACTTCTTACTCAACACATCTGTGAACGCAAGGGAAACAAAACCAGAAATGAACTACTGGGACCTCATCAAAATAAAAACTTTCGTACAGAAAAGGAAACAATCAGAAAAACAAAAAGCAACCAATGGAATAGGAGAAGATATTTGAAATGAAATAGCAGATAAAAAGTTAGTATCCAAAATCTATAAAGAACTTATAAAACGCAACACCCAAAATGCAAATAATCAGTGAAGAAATGGGCAAAATACATGAATAGACACTTTTCCAAAGAAGACATCCGGATGGCTCACAGACACATGAAAAAAATGCTCAACATCACTCTTACTCAGAGAAATACGAATCAAAACCATAATGAGATACCACCTCACCCGCCTGTCAGAATGGCTAAAATTAACAACTCAGGCAATGACAAATGTTGGTAAGGATGCAGAAAAAAACGATCTCTTTTGCACTGCTGGTGGGAATGCAAACTGCTGCAGCCACTCTGGAAAACATTAAGGAGATTCCTTAAAAAATCAAAAATAGTACGACCCAGAAATTGCACTGCTAGGTATTTATCCAAGTGATATAGGTGTGCTGTTTTGAAGGGGCACATGTACCCCAGTGTTTATAGTAGTGCTATCAATAGTAGCCAACACATGGAAAGAGCCCAAATGTCCATCAACAGATGAATTGATATATATATCCATTCATGTTTGTACATTATATATATATATACATACATATATATATATATATATATATATACACACACATACACAATGAAGTGTTACTCAGCAATCAAAAATAATGAGATCTTGCCATTTGCAACTACACAGATGGAGCTAGAGAGTATTATGCTAAGTGAAATTAGTCAGTCAAAGATAAATATTGTATGACTTCACTCATATGAGGAATTTAAGATACAAAACAGATAAACATAAGGAAAGGGAAGTAAAAATAATATAAAACAGGGAGGAGAACAAAACATAAAACACTCTTAAATATAGAGAACAGAGGGTTGCTGGAGGGATTGTGGGTGGGGGATGGGTTAAATGGGTAAGAGGCATTAAGGAATCTATTCCTGAAATCATTGTCCCACTATATACTAACTTACTTGGATGTAAAATAAATTTTTGTAAAAAATGAAATCTTAAAGAAAAAAGTATCAATGAAGAAATAAACTTGGTGTCGTCATCATAATAATCCTATTATTTTGAAAGACTGTAAACAAATCCCTCTAATCCTTGTCTTTCCTAGGTTGAATCTTAAAGCAATTCCAAGTTCTGTTTTCCATTTCATTAAGCCCCCTTACAGATGACATCATCAACAAAGGCAAATAGTACCTTTGTAAGCCCTTTGGAATTCCCAGGCAAATGCCTTCCTTTGTGCCAACACCCAGTTTTGTTGTGAGCTAAATAAAGAGGCTTAGCAGTTACATGACCTAAAGCCATCAGTTCTCCAGCAAGAAACACTGGCTTTTGATTTGCTAAGGTGTGGTTTTTTGTGCCACAAGGGCATCACTTGGTACTGTGTGGGCTTGAGCCAATTACATCACCTTTCTGAGCTTCAGATTTTATTTGTAATACACGGGATGCAGTACACAGATGGCTCACTCAAACTGGATAATTCAGGATAGTTTAATGGAAGATACATTTCTAAAACTGTGGACAGGGTGAAGAGAAACAACAAGGAATGTTGAAATACCCTGGTGCTAGAATAGCTGGCTGATTTACCACTCTTAAGGGAAGAGGTAAAACATTTACCATTTAAAAAAAAAGACATACACAGACACATAGACACAGACACAGACACAGACACACACACACACACACACACCTAAAGATATGGAATTAGAGACAGAAAGAAGGGAGAAAGAGACAGAAACAGAGAAAGAGAAAAGCAATATAAAAGGGCAGTCCTACCAGAGCTGTGGCTTTCTTAGAGAAATGTAGTCACTGCCAAGATGCAGCCTGGCAAGGAGGGTCCTGAAGGAATAAAGGCCTTGATATCTCTCTTCTCCCACCCTTCTATTATTTTCTTCTATTAATGAACCCTAAAAGAATCCAAAGGCCAAACGGATCTTAGTTGTTTAGTTCATATAGGTCAATTTTACAGACACACAAGTGTATGAATAAAAGTAGAGAGTGAATCTGGATGGGTAAAGGGAGAATAGCTACCATTTTTCAGTGACTATTTTATGCCTAGAACTATGTTTGGCCCTTCACTTCCATTATCTTACCTGATCTCATGACAGCCTTGCAAGTTGGGGATTACTGTCCTTATTTCATAGATGAGAAAACTGAACTTTAGAAATTAAAATTCTCATACTGTATTTTTGCATAAATTAAAATAGATAACTTATATATAGTGCCTCTGATTCTTAGATTAATATATGCAGCCCCAGCTGTCCATTGACTGACGAGTGGGAAAAGATGTGGTATATATGCAATGGAATATTACTCAGCCATAAAAATATGAAATCTTGCCATTGCAACAACATGGATGGAGCTACAGAGTATTGTACTAAGTGATATGACTGTAAGAAAAAGATAAATATCGTATGATTTCACCCATATGTGGAATTGAGAAGCAAAACAAATGAGCAAAAGGAAAAAAGAGAGAGAGAGAGGCAAACCAAGATATAATAATTTTAGCTTCCAGAACAAGGGCCTCACAGGGCTTTTTTGTACTAATTGCTCAAAAAACATCAAATATTTTAAAAGTTCTTTCTATGAAACTTTTAAATGTACACATACATACTCAATACTCACAGACACACTCCACTTTCACATCTACCTAGGTCTGGCCTCAGTTTTAATACAAAAGTTTAGATGGAACCATGCCAAGAGAGGGAAGTGAGCATCCCAAATAATACATATACAAAGAAATGAAGTGCTTGTTGTTCACAAGGTGTCAAAGTTGGAAAGAACTTACCCCCATCTGAGGCTTGAATCCTGTCTACTGAACTACCTCCAGGTGATCCAATAGCATTGGTTCCTTTATCTCTTCTTCTTGAGGCCACTTCTACCATATCAGTAGAAATGATTTTTCAGAACATCTTTCTTGGGTGATTCTTCAGAACTTCTTTCTTGGGTTGGGCTGAAATTTCTCTCCCTATGGCTTCCACTCCCTGGTCTCAGCTGTATCTCCTAGAACTACATACGGCTTGTTTGCTGCTTTGCTCTGTGAAAGCCTTTCAAAGGTCTGAAGACCCAGACTCAGTCAACTTTAGTTTTCATTTCTTCAGGCTTATAATTATATCCTTTATCACAAATAAAGGGAATACATGTTCAGGCTCAAACCCAGGCCCAGACCAACATTTCAGCCTAGATAGTATAAGCTTTTCTTATAACTATTACCTAGTAGTTTGGCCATTTCTTCTGAGTTGTAACCTTCAGTTTGTATGGAGTAGTGGTGATGAAATACAGAAACTTCAGAGCCAGTCAGTCAGACTAGAGTTGGAATCCAAACTTTGCCACTTCCTAGCTGAGAGACCTTGGGCAAGTTGCTTCAATCCTCTGAGCTTCAGTTTCCATATCTGCAAAATATGCTGATGTTACCCGCTTGTGGAAGAGACTGTTAATTATCCCCCTAATATCTTCTCTGACTATATAGTAGTAGAAATTTTAGTGGGTAGATAGTCACTCAGATAAATTCTAGATTTTCCAGTCTCTCTTGGATGTAAGTGTGGCTATGTGACTAACATCTGGCAAATGGATATGAACAGAAATGACATTAAGTGGTTTCTAGATGGTGCATTCTGCTGCTGGCTACAATACATATGTGATGGTGGTGACTGGTGAAGCTGCCTTAAATCATGATTACAGTCCTTATTCTACCAAGCACATGACAAGTCTTCTTCCAGTTTCTGCATATATAAAATAGAGACAACAATATTGAACTTTTAGAGATACTGAAAATGTTCAGTAAGAGAATGAATTTTAACATATTTTGGACATGGTCAAGTAATTATTTGTAGGGATGTAGATCAGCTTGGATACATGAAAAAAGGGATCCCAACTTCCAACCTCAGCCCAGTCACTTAGTTGCTCTCTGATATTGTGGAGAATCCTTTATATTTCTCAGCCTCAGTTTCTTCAACTATACAATGTAGAAAATCACACTTCTCTTAGAGGTGTTGAGAGGATTAATTGACACAGTATCTGTGAAGGTGCTTGGCACATAATAGGTGTTCAATATATTTTTTCTCCCCCCACCCTTGCTTTCATAGACATCTAGTGTCACCCAGCCCTGTCTGAGTGAAGACATCTGTGAGCATCATGAAGAAAGTTAAGTACTCTTAGAAAAGGGGGAAGTTTGGAAATTGAACTAAACTAAATTTTAACAGGAGCCTATTCTGTTTTACTTTCTCTCATTCCCCTTCAGCATTCGTTTTGTTCTCTTCATCATGGTTTGAGCATTAAACTGGTAAATAATTTTCTTAGTTTTTTTATGCCATTGACACTTTTACAAGTCTCCTGAAGCCTATTGACCCATCTTAGAATAATATTTAAAATACTCAAAATATAGAAAATTGCAATGGAAACAAATTATATTGGAATATAATTGAAATATTGATTATATTGAAAAACATTTATCAAATCATGCAAAAACCAAATATGTGACATTGAAATACATGTGTTTCTTTATTAATCAAATTAAGTAACATGATGTAATTTTAAAATACCATAATTTCAACTAAGGAACATGAAAGTACTACAAAACATTTGCAATGTAATATGATTATTTTGTGATTTCTACTGGCTAAAAATACCCAGGTACTGTGAAAATTACTGGAGTTTTTTTCTTGCATCTATAATTGAAGGAAAAAGTAAATTTTACTTAGATGCTAGTGAAATTAAAATTTTTTTTATCTAAGCTTATGGATAGCTGTTTTGGACCCTACATGAAAGAGCTCTGATAACAAAGGCTTTATGATATAAAAACATCATAAAATTTTAGCCAATTTAGTTCTACACACTAGGTTGATAGATTCAAAACAGATCCAAAATAGAAAAAGACCTTAGAAGTTAAGTGCTCTATCCAGAACTGCATTCCAGAACTTGATAATGCAAAGGTTAAATGACTTGTTCAAGGTCACATAGATAGTGATGACAAAACTAGAACCCAGGTCTCTTGACTACCAGTTCAATGTTTTAATTCAGCAAAACTAATTTTGATGTATAGACATGTGACAATTTTGCAAAATTAAAAAGGTAAGTGATCCATATTAAAGGCTAGCATAAACTCTATGCATGTCATGCAGGACTTAACTGATTTTATTTCTTATTACTAGGATTACCAGACTGAAAGTTTAATATAATAATTTACTAGGGGGTATCTCAATTTCGGCTTTGTATTTGTCAAAATATCTAAGGATATCCCTGTATATATGGCTGAGAAATGAGAATGCAGTTAACAGTATAGTTAAAGAGATTTGTAAATGACTGAAGTCTCATAACTAAAAAAAGTGTCAATTGGGTCAACCTAGGTGTAGTTCTCTATGATGTGCTGCACGTGTTGGCCTTTGACACAATTCAACATCTTTATTAATGGTTTTAATGAGAAATCTAATGGCATATCACAATTGCAAATGACAGGAAACTGGAATGGGGAGTGATGAATAAATTAATTAGGAGATAAAGTCAAGATCCCAGAAGATGTCTACAAGCTGCAATGATGGACTAAATAGAGCCAGATGGAATTGAAGACAGATTTATGTAAAGCTCTCCATTTGTTATTGAAAATTACACAGGCATAAGATAGGAAAACCTGGCATGTTGGAAAGAGTAAAGGAAGAGTTATTTCAACATGTCTGTGAATGATAATCCCTAAAACCTCAGTCACTTAATACAATGGAATTTTCTCACTAATGGAAAGTTTAATAAGTGGTTGATAGAAAGGGGTGCTGATTTCTACACAGTCCTTGAGGGACTCACACTGATAGAGGTTTTGCCATGCTTAAAGTAGGACGTTCAAGATCTTCCTGGAACTCAAAACCATCTGGCAGAAGAGGGAAAAGTGTGGAGATACTTATTTGCTAGAAATAGAAGTAGTACATATTACTTCCACTTGTTTGCTATAATTAGGTTAAATGGTCAGGGACAGCAGCAGAGAAGGCGACTGAATGTCATCTAGATTTGTGATGAGTAGGAAAGAAAAACATTAAATGAACAGCCGGCCACTATCTGTCTCAGAGCTTTAGGGAAAAATGGCTGGAAAAGGGGTATGGTAGTGCTACTCTCTTTTTCCCTGGATCCACACTTCAAAGGAGAAACAAACTAACTGTGGGGGAGAAGGCAGGAGTGAGTAGGCTGGGGAAGGAGCTAGGATTCCAGGTTCCACAACGTGGTTGATGGAGAGGGAGCTGTTCAGCCTAGAGAAGAGAAGGACCAGGGATATATCTTTCTTCATACCTCTGAAGAGCTCTCACAGGGAAGGAGAAAATGGAGTCTGTGTGGTTCTGGGAGATAGAGCTGGAACTTATGGGTGAAAGTCACAAGAAGGCCAGTTTCATCTCAATAAAAGGAACTGCTCTCTGTGGATTGAATAAAATATTTTTGGAGATCAATGTTCATCACCAGAGGTGTGCAAAGGATGGATAAGCCATCTTTCAGGGAAAATGTTGCAGTGATTCCTTCATTGTGTGAAAGGTTACACTAGATCCAAGATTTTTTCCAAGTCTGAGATGCCATAATTGTACATTCTTTCCCTGTTGTAATCTCAGGCTTATATCTTTGATTCTAGTCTTTAAAGGAGAATACAAACTGAAAAGAGATTCAGTTGAGCCCTTGTGAAAAATAAAACTCAAGACAAGGAAATACTAACTTACTGTAAATCTGTGCAGAAACTGCACGAACAGACAAACTATGAATAACAATAGAGTGTGTCTTTTAATGTACAACTTCATTGCAAATTTTATTTTTAAAAAAATTTTTTAATGTTTTGTTTATTTCTGAGAGAGAGAGAGAGAGAGAGAGAGACAGTCTGAACAGGAGAGGGTCAGAATGAAAGGGAGATACAGAATCTGAAACAGGCTCCAGGCTCTGAGCTGTCAGCACAGAGCCTGACGTGGTGCTTGAACCCAAGAACCGTGAGATCATGACCTGAGCCAAAGTCGGACACTTAACTGACTGAGCCACCCAGGCGCCCCTTCATTGCAAATTTTAAAAATGAAAATTACCAAGTGTGGAATTATTGAGTCACTATATTGTACACCTAAAACTAATATAACACTATATGTTAACTACATTGGAATCAGAATTAAAAAAGAAGAAAATATCCAATGACTAATCTTTGAGAAATATGGCCTTTTCAGGGCTTTTCAGGGATATAGTCATATCAAATAGTTACTATGGGATGTCATTGATTTTGAGTGTCAAATTTTGGATATGTATTGAATTTAGTTTGGTGGTTTCTAGTCTACATTGTCCTGTAAAATACAGTCACAGCACAAGCCTTATTCAAAACAAAATTTTAGGGAAATAAGTTCCTACCTCATTATCAAAATAAATTAATCTGTTCACAATGAAATGATATAAGCAAAAGCTTCTGAAGTTATATTTTTAGCATGTCAGGACCTACTAGAAGCCTAGTCACCATGGAATACAACCCATTCTTTATAAGCAAAGACCCATGGGCATTTAGGGGAGAGGGAAATAACTTCTAACAGGAGATTCAGGGATACCTTCATGAAAGAGTTGGCATTTTACTTGGGTCTAATAGATGGGTTGACTTTTCTCAGGCAGTTAAAAAAATGTTCTCAGGCAGGGGCGCCTGGGTGGCTCAGTTGGTTAAATGTCCGACTTCAGCTCAGGTCATGATCTCACGGTTCATGGGTTCGAGCCCCGCGTCAGACTCTGTGCTGACAGCTAGCTCAAAGCCTGAAGCCTGCTTCCGATTCTGTGTCTCCCTCTCTCTTACCCTCCCCTGCTCACGCTGCCTGTCTCTTTCTCAGAAATAAATAAAACATTTAAAAAAATTTAAAAAAATGTTCTCAGGCAATAATAAGAAGACATGTTCATTCATTCATGTATTTATTCATTCAGTAATTCAGGAAAAATTTAACTAGCAGACACCCTTTTAAACTCTAGGGATATAGGTTGTCATTGTAGAGCTGACATTCTAGAGGAGTAGACAGGCAAGAGAGAGTTGAAAAAAAACAAATTCCAAAGGTAATAAATGCTTTAAAGAAGGAAAAGTAGGGTAATGGATGGGAGACCATACTAGATAGGATTTTATAGGCCATTCAAAAGAGCTTGGATATTACTCTAATTGCAATGGGAAACCATCAGAGGATTTTAAGACTTATGACCCATGCTGTTATTTGGAAAGCTTGTTGGGACAGAGAAAACGTGGAAGAAAGGTGTCAGGATACTGTGGTAGTAGACCAGAGAAGTAGCAGAGGAGATGAAGAGAAGCATTCAGACTCAGTATATGGTTTGGGGTGGACATAACAGTACAGATTGGTAGATAGCAATAGGGAAGAAAAAAAAAACCTCTTATTTCAATACCTGCTTTTTACTAAAGTTATAAACAACCCTGTGAGTATCTCTCCTGGAGGATTTTCAGCAGAGGAGTGATACAGTCTAACTTACATTGTTTAAAAGTCCTTTCCCTTTAGAAGCGCCTGGGTGGCTCAGTTGGTTAAGCGTCCGACTTTGGCTCAGGTCATGTTCGTGGGTTCAAGCTGCGTGTCGGGCTCTGTGCTGATGGCTAGCTCAGAGCCTGGGGACTGGTTCGGATTCTGTGTCTCCCTCTCTCTGGCCCTTCCCTGCTCTCGCTGTCTTTCTCTTCTCTCTCATAAATAAATAAAACATTAAAAAAATTTAAAGCCCCAAAACAAAACAATTGGGTATCTGCCTGGATCATTTGGTAAAGCATGTGACTCTCAATCTCGAGGTTGTGAGTTCAAGCCCCACGTTGGACATGAAATCTACTTTAAAATAATTAAGCTACAATAATTCGTTAATGAGTATAGAATACAAAAAGATGTAAATGGTGGCATCAAAAAAGTGGATGGGAGGAAGTAAAAAGGTAGTTTCTGTATGCAATCAAAGTTAAGTTGTTATCAGCTTAAAATAGACTGTTATAGGATGTTTTATGTAAGCTTCATGCTAACCACAAAGCAAAGACTAATAGTAGATACACAAAGCTAAATGCACTGGAATCTGTGCATACTGTTACGAAAAAAAAAATCGAACCACAAAGGAAGACAACAAGAGAGAAAAATGGAACAAAGAGGCACAAAATAACCAAAAAACGTAAACAAAATAGCAATAGTAAGTCATTATTTATCAGTAATTATTTTTAACATTAAAAGTAATTACTTTAAATATAAGTGTATTATAGTCTCTAATCAAAGTGCATAAATAGCTGAATGGATTTAAAAACAAGATACAACTACATATTACTTATAGGAGACTCACTTCAGATTGAAAGATACTTATAAGTTGAAAGTGAAAAGAAGGGGGAAAATAAGGAAATAAGGAGGAAAAAATTTACATCATGAGATGGTAACCAAGAAAGTAGGGATAGTTATACTTATATTAGACCAAAAAAGGGCTTAAGACAGAAATTATCACAAGAGACAAAAAGGTCATTACATAATGACAATTATTGATCCACAGAATAGAACCATTGTCAATATGTGTACCTAATATTTGAACACCTAAGCATGTAAAGCAAATATTAAAAGAAATTAATAAATGAATAGACAACAATAAAATAATAACGGGACTACAATACACCAGTTTCAACAATGTATAGAGCATCCAGAAAATCAATAGAGATACATTGGAATTGAACTAAATGTTAGACCACATGTACTTAATATACATATACAGACATTCAACCTAACAGCACTAGTATACACATTCTTCTCAAGAGCACATAGAATACTTTCAAAGACAGATCATATGTTAGATCTCAAAACACATATTAACAAATTTAAACAGACTGATATTGTATCAAATATCTTTTCCAACAAAAATGTCATAAAACAAAAATTAGTAACACAAGGAAAACTGAAACATTCATAAATATTTGGAACTTAAACAACTTATTTCTGAAAGACCAATGGGTCAAAGAAGAAATTTTAAAAAGAAATCAAATATATCTTAAACAAAAAAAAAAAAAAAAAAAGAAAAGAAAGCACAGCATACTAAAACTTAAGAGATGCAGCAAAATCAGTTCTAATAACTTGTGGTGAGCACTGAGTTTGTATGTAAGGGATGAATAACTAAATTCTGCTTTGAAGCCAATATTGCACTGTATGTAAACTAAAATTTAAATTAAAAAATAAAATAAAATAATTATAAGAAAACTTTATTAAGAAAAAAATCAAACAACCTAAGTTACACAACTTAAAATATTAGAAAATAGAGAACACACTAAGCCTAAAATCTGAAGAAGGAAATAAATAAAAAGTATCAGGGCAGATATAAAAGGAATAAAGGATAGAAAAAATAGAAAAAAAAACCCTAAATTTAAAGTAGGTTTTTTAAAAGATAAACAAAATTGACAAATCTTTAGCTAGATTAAGAAAAAAGGAGAGAATACTTAAATAAAATCAGAAATATAGGAGGAAACATTACATTTGATACAACAGGAATACAAAAGATTATCAGGGTTTATTATGAATAATTGGGGCGCCCGGGTGGCTTAGTCGATTAAGCGTCCGACTTTCGCTCAGGTCATGATCTCGCGGTTCGTGGGTTCGAGCCCCGCGTCGGGCTCTGTGCTGACTGCCAGCTCAGAGCCTTGAGCCTGTTTCAGAGTCTGTGACTCTCTCTCTCTCTGACCCTCCCCTGCTCACTCTGTCTCTCTCTCTCTCTCTCCTAGAAATAAATAAAACATTTTAAAAAAGGGTTTATTATGAATAATTATATGCCAACAAGTTAGACAACCTAGAATAAATGATTAAATTCCTGGAAACATACAACATACTGAAATTGAGTCATAATAAAGTTACAGTTTTCACAGAAAAGAACTTACAGGCCAATATCTCTGATAAACATAGATGCAAAAGTCCTCAACAAAATATTAATAAACCAAATTCAACAACGCATTGAAAAGATTATAGGTGGCGCCTGGGTGGCTCAGTCGGTTAAGCATCTGACTTCGGCTCAGGTCATGATCTCACGGTTCGTGTGTTCGAGCCCCGCGTCGGGCTCTGTACTGACAGCTAGCTCAGAGCCTGGAGCCAGTTTCAGATTCTGTAACTCCTTCTCTCTCTGATTCTTCCCATTCTCACGCTCTCTCGCTCTCTTTCTGAAATAAATTTTAAAAAATTAAAAATATTATTTGTAACGATCATACACTGATTAAATTAAATTTATCCCTGGAATTGTTCAACACAGGCAATTCAATAAAGTTGATAGAAGGTGACATTAACAGAATGAAAAATAAAAATCATATGATCAACCCAAGTTGCAGGATTAAAAGATACACCATAAGGAATACAGTCCATGGTACTGTAATAATGTTGCATGGTGAAAGATGCTTGCTACACTTGTGGTGAGCATAACATAACATATAGAGTTGAATTATTACATTGCATAGCTGAAACTAATGCAACATTGTGTATCAACTATACTTAAAAATCATGATTAGATCAATAGATGCAGAAAAAGCATTGCACAAAATTCAACATTGTTTCATCATAAATACTCTAAAAATATTAGTTACAAAAAGAATGTATATTAACACAATAAAGGCCTTATATAACAAGCCCAAAGTTATATTCAATGATGGAAAGTTAATTGAAACCTTTTCTTCTAGGAGCAGAAACAAGACAAGGATGCCTACTTTTTTCACTTCTATTCAACATTATACTGGAAGTTCTAACTAGAAGAATTAAGAAAATAGAAAAACTAAAAAAGGCATCCAAATCAGAAATGAAGAAGTAAATTATCTCTCTTTGCAGATGACATGAGTTTTTATATAGTAAATCCTAAAGACTTCACTAAAAATTTTTAAAACTAAAAACCAAATTCAGTAATTTGCAGGATGCAAAATCAACATACAAAAATCAGTTGCATTTCTATGCATTAAGAGTGAACTATATGAAAAATAATTTAAGAAAGCAATCTTCTTTAAGATAGACTAAAAAACAATAAAGATCTTATAAATAAATTTAACCAAGAAGGTGGAAAAATGGAAAAGACACACACACACACACACACACACACACACACAAACAGAAAAGATAACCTGTGTTCACAGATTGGAAGAATAATTATTATTAAAACTTCCATACCACTTAAAGCTATATACACATTCAATACAATCTTTATAAAAATTCCATTGGCACTTTTCACAGAGAAAAAGCAATCTTAAAATTGTACGGAACCACAAAAGACCTAGAATAGACAAAGCAATATTAAGGAAGAAGAACAAAGCAGAAACCAATCAATTTCCTCTTTGCTTTCAAATTATATTTAAAAATACAGCAATCAGGGGCACCTGGGTGGCTCAGTCGGTTAAGCGTCTGGCTTCAGCTCAGGTCATGATCTCAGTTTGTGGCTTCCAGCCCCGCATCAGGCTCTGTGCTGACAGCTAGCTCAGAGCCTGGAGCTTGTCTTCAGATTCTGTGTCTCCCTCTCTCTCTGACTCTCTGGCAGCTCACGCTATCTCTGTCTCTCTCAAAAATAAATAAAAGACATAAAAATTAAAAAAAACTATACAATCAAAACAATATGGTAACAACATAAAAACAAACAGCCCAAAGTAACAGGATAAATAGCCCAGAAATAAACCTAAGCATAAATGGTCAACTAATTTTCAACAAAGACACCAAAAACACACAATGAGGAAAGAATGGTCTCTTTAGTAAAAGATGTTGGAAAAACTGGTAATCGACGTAAAGAAGAATAAAATTAGACCCTAATATTACACTGTACACACAAATAAACTCAAAATAGAGACCTAAATATAAACCATAAAACACCTGGAAGAAAACATAGGCAGAAACCTCCTTGTCATTGGTCTTGGCAATGATTCTTTGTATTTAACACCAAAGCACGGGCAACAGAAACAAAAATAAACAAATGGAACGGGACTACAACAAACTGAAAAACTTCTGCACAGCAAAGAAAACAATCAGTGAAATTAAAGGGTAATCTGTGGAAGGGAAAAATATTGGCAAACTATTGATAAAAGTATATAATATCAAAAATATATAAGGAAACTATACAAATCAATACTTAGAAAACAAATAACTTAATTTAAAAAGTGGACAAGGGCTAGATTCCGAATTTAACACTTTGAAAATTAATTTTGATTAAACTACACAGCAGCAACCCTGTAATGAAAACAGCTAAGAGGTATGCAGTATTTACTCTGTTCTATCCATGTTATACACACCAGTTCATTCATTCTCAAAAAAAAAAAAAATGGACAAGGGCCTGAATGGACATTTTCCTAAAGAAAACATACAAATGGCCAATAGATATGACGAAATGCTCAGCATCAATAATCATCAGGGAAATGGAAATCAAAACCAAAATGAAGTAGCATATCATACCAGTTAGGTGACTATCATCAAAATTCAAATAATAAGTTTTAGTATGTGGAAAAAAAGGAACATTTGTACACTGTTGGTGAGAATATATATTGGTACAGGCATTATGGAAAATAGTATGGAGTTACTCAAAAAGCTTAAATTTGGGGCGCCTGGGTGGCTCAGTCGGTTAAGCATCTGACTTTGGCTCAGGTTATGATCTTATGGTTCGTGGGTTCGAGCCCCAGTCAGGCTCTGCTGACAGCTAGCTCAGAGTCTGGAGCCTGTTTCTGATTCTGTGTCTCCCTCTCTCTCTGACCGTCCCCTGCTCACGCTCTCTCTCTCTCTCTCTCTCTCAGAAATAAATGAAACATTTTTAAAAATTAAAAAAAAAGCTTAAACTGAACTACCATATTCCAACTCTGGATTTATATACAAAGGATATGATATCACTATCTTGAAAAGCTATATGCATTCCTATGTTTATCACAGCATTATTCACTGTAGCCACAATATGGAAACAACCTAAGTGTTCACTGATGGATGAATGGATGAAGAAAGTGTGAATATATATATTCACGTGTGTGTGTGTAATTTAGCCTTTAAAAAGAATGAAATTATGCCATTTGAAACATTGATAAATCTATAAGCCATTATGCTAAGCAAAATAAGCCAAACACAGAAAGACAAAAAATGTAGGATCTCACTTATATGTGAAATCAAAAGAAAAAAAAAAAAAAAAGCAAACAAACGAACAAACAAAAACCACCCTGAACTCCTGTGTTTTCCTTTAGGATTTTAATGGTTTAATGTTTCACATTTAGGTATTTAAATCATTTTGAAATTATTTTTGTGTGCAGTGTAATAAAGTGGTCCAGTTTTCCAAACGCTATTTATCGAAGAGACTCTCTTTCACCCATTGAATATTCTTGCCTCCTTTGTCATAGATTAATTGACTATACAAGCACGGATTCATTACTAAGCTCTCTCTTTTATTCCATTTATCTATGTATTTGTTTTTGGTCTTGACTACTATAACTTTATAGTATAGCATGAAATCAGGGTGCATACCTCCAGCTTTGTTTTTTCTCAAGATGGCTGTGGCTATTCGTGGTCTTTTGTGGTTTCATACAAATTTTAGGATTCTTTGTTCTAGAGCTGTGAAAAATGTCATCAGTATTTTGCTGGTGTTTTCACTGAAAATGTAGATTGCTTTGAGTAGTATCAATATTTTAACAATATTAATTCTTCCAATCTATAAGCACAGTACATCTTTCCAGTTAATTGTGCTGTCCTCAATGTCTTTCATTAATGTCTTACAATTTTCAGAGTATAGGTCTTTGACTTCTTTGATTAAATTTATCCCTAGACATTTTATTCTTTGTGAAGCAGTTGTAAAATTTGGTTGTTTTCTTAATTTCTCTTTCTGATAGTTTGTTATTAGTGTATAGGAACACAATTGATTTCTGTATGTTGGTTTTGTATCCTACAACTTTACTGAATTCATTTATAAATTATCACAAATTTTTGGTGGAGTCTTCAGGATTTTCTATATAAAGAATCATGTCATCTGCAAATAATAACAGTTTTACTTCTTCCTTTCTAATATGGACGTCTTTTATTCCTTTCCTTGCCTAATTGCTGTGACTAGGATTTCCAATACCACATTGAATTAAAGTGGCAAGAGTGGGCTTCCTTGTCTTGTTCCTGAGCTTAGAGGAAAAGCTTTCAGTTATTTACCATTGAGTATGATGTTAGCTGTAGACTTGTCATATATGGCTTTTATCATGCTGAGGTACATTCCTTCTATACTTACTTTGTTGAGATTTTTAAAATCATAAATGGATGTTGAATTTATTTTCAAGTGAATGTGGGACATTTAGATGATATGTTAGGCCATAAAACTTTAAGCTTCAATAAATTTGACAAGATTAAAATCAGATTAAGTGTCTTCCAACTACGATGGTATACCCAAGAAGAAAACTTGAAGAAAAAAACACAAACACGTGGAGACTAAACATCATGTTACTAAACAGTCAATGGATCAATGAAAAGATCAAAGAGAAAATTAAAACATACATTAAGACAAATTAAAATGTAAAATTTTTGATGTTTTTTTATTTATTTCTGAGAGAGAGATAGAGAGACAGCATGAGCAAGGGAGGGTCAGAGAGAGGGAGACACAAAATGAGAAACAGGCTCCAGCACTGAACTAGCTGTCAGCACACAGCCTGACGTGGGGCTCGAACCCATGAATCGCGAGATCATGATTTGGGCAGAAGTCAGACACTAAACCGACTGAGCCACCCAGGTGCCCCAAGACAAAATAAAATATAACACAACTTTCCAAACTCTGTGGGAATAGCAAAAACAGATTTAAGAAGGAAGTTTATACTAATACAGGCTTACATCAAGAAACAATAAAACTCCCAAATAGAAACTATTTAAGGGGGAGGGGGCAAGATGGCGGAGAAGTAAGGAGCTCCGTACTTGCACTCACACCCATACATCACACGGAAAATATCTGAAGCCATTGGAAACCTTACAAAACCTGAGAGATTGGGAGAAAAAGGATACAGAATCCACTGAGAAAGCCTTCTAACGTGAGTGCGAACTGGGGAAGATAAAATTGGGCCAGGATCGGAGACTCCAGGGTCGGAGAAAATCCCCCTCTACTCTCTACGGGGAGTGAGAGGGGAAAAAGAGAGAGTCCGAAACAGAAACACCTCCGCTGGGGTGGGGGTGGGGGAACCTCCGCTCAGGGCATAGAAAGACCGTACTTGCCAAATACCTGCATGCCAGGTCCCCTTGTGCCAACAGGTCCCGGGGGCGCTGGGCGCACAGACTGCTTCTTTGTGCTGGTTCCTGGTGGGCTGGACTTCAGAGTAGAGGCGCACCTGCCGCCATTGTAGCTCCCGGATGGCTGGGGCCCCTGAAAGAGCCGCACGTGGACACCAGGCGTCCGCGCTCCTGGCTGGCTGGAACTGCAGAAGGAAGGTAAAGAGCTAAAAACTGGGAAATTTGCCTGTGAGTTTGTGTTTCGGGTGACAAGCCATAGAGGGACCCGGTTTTCCTCACTCCAACGGGCTCGGGCTCAGCACACCAGGCAGGCAAGCCCCCGCCCATGCTCTGCCAGCCTGACCCAAAGAAGGAAGCAGCGATTCTGACTCCACCCCCAGAACTTGGCAGGGGCCTGGAATTGCCCCAAGAGGGTTGGCCTGGGAAGCTGTGTCTAAGGCAATTTCAGCGGGGCACGCAGACTGTGATTTGGAGATTGGGACTGGCCTGAGTTGAAGAGTACAACCAACGCTGGCTGCGCCCCCGGTACGGGAAGTTTACACGCCCAAAAAAGCGAGGTGCAGCGCTTGGTTCAAGAAGAGACTGGAGCACCATCACTCTCCTCCCCACACCCATCAAGGCAGAACTCCTGCTTGAGGCACTGGATCACGCCACGCCCATCCCTGCTTGAGAGCTGCCCTCCTCCCCCTTTTGTTTTATCCCTCTTTTCTTTTTCTTTCTCTTTTCTCTCTTTTTTCGCCAGAACACTGACCTGATTAACACTGGTCGCCGGCTTGCTTAAACAATCACAACGAGTCCATTCTGTAGATGTAAATTCTACACCTACTGACATTACATCTCTTTCTCCCAGGAGTAATTAGACTATATAGTTTCTCTGGCTAATACCAGCATCCTTCTCTCACCTATCCAACCATATTCTACCCTTTACCTCTTTGAAAAAAGCTTCTTATCCCTTCTGCCTGTTCATTCTATTTCCAGTTTTGCCTCATCCCCGCCTTGTCGTCTCTCTCTCTGTGCTCTTCAACCACCACTGCATACACACGGCTATTAAACTGTAGCTGGCAAATCCGGTTATATGCTTTAAACCGTTCTTTGTCCATCGGTTTTCTTCTTTTTTCCTTTCCTTTTCTCCTTTTTGAGCCTTTTATACATTTTATACTCCCTATTATTCGCCCTCCCTCCTCCGTCTTTCTCTTAACTTTTTCGTTTTCCCTCTCGCTTTGCAGGTCAGTTGAATTAGTCTGTGCGTTTGTGTGCTTCTGCTCTCTGTGTGTTTGTCTGTCTGTTTTCTTCTACAGGGCTACCTGAAGAAACAAGCCAGAGTACACAGGGTGGAGAGTCCCAAATATCACTACGAATAGGAAAATAAAATAACCAAGGTCCCAACAAGAGAGACCAAGAGATACCATTCAAAAAACACTCTCTGAAAGCATAGGCCCTGGAGAGTCAAAGAGTCTTCTTGGATATAGCAGCGCTAATAGATACAGAGAGCATAACAGGTCTTGAAAACCAACAAGAGGCAGAAAGCTAACTAAAATGACAAAACGAAAGAGCTTTCCTCCAAAGAAACTCCAAGAAGAAATGAAAGCTAATGAATTGATCAAAACAAATATCAGCAGCATAACTGAACAAGATTTTAGAAGAATAATGGTAAAATTAATAGCTGGGCTTGAAAAAAACATAGGGGACATCAAAGAAACTATGGCTACAGACAGAATGGAAAATAAAAATAGGCATGAAGAATTAAAAAATGCGATAAATGAGATCCATAATAAATTAGAGGCCTCCAATGCACGGATTGAAGAGGCA